>NW_022589728.1:27375406-27461297 GCF_004348235.1 Phoca vitulina
AGATCTTGCCATTTGCAACGACGTGGATCGAACTGGAGGGTATTATGCTGAGCGAAATAAGTCAAACAGAGAAAGACATGTATCATATGACCTCACTGATATGAGGAATTCTTAATCTCAGGAAACAAACTGAGGGTTGCTGGAGTGGGGGGTGGGGTGGGAGGGATGGGGTGACTGGGTGATAGACAATGGGGAGGGTATGTGCTCTGGTAAGTGCCGTGAATTGTGCAAGACTGTTGAATCTCAGATCTGTACCTCTGAAACAAATAATGCAATATGTGTTAAGGAAAAAAAAAAAAAGAAGATAGTAGGAGGGGAAGAATGAATGGGGGGAAATCAGAGGGGTAGACGAACCATGAGAGACGATGGACTCTGAAAAACAAACTGAGGGTTCTAGAGGGGAGGGGGGTGGGAGAATGTGTTAGCCTGGTGATGGGTATTGAGGAGGGCACGTTCGGCATGGAGCACTGGGTGTTATGCACAAACAATGAATCATGGACTACTACATCTAAAACTAACGATGTAATGTATGGGGATTAACATAACAATAAAAAAATTTAAAAAAAAATATTCATCAAGTCATCGAGAGCAAATACTAGCCGTGTGAATTGTGAATGGCCCCATCAGTTAATACATTTTGCAAAGAAAAATATATTTGCAATGAGACTCCATGGCTTCAATAACTCTTAGTCATATTAATGGTAACCCCCTTATTTTCCACGTTGGTTTTAAGAAAGGGTGTGTTTAATATACATCAGAACTGTGTCCCCTGAAATGTAATAATAACTGATTGAGAAACTAACATACCCATTAACCTCAAAGGTGACTTGAATGAACTCATGATTTCATATTTGAATAATGTGAAAAATCCTTTTTAATCTCATCAATAATTTTCAAATCAAGTTTCTTCAACTACATAGCTCCCAAGTTCTTTTGTGAAAATGCAGGTTCTGATCATTCAAAAACTGTACGGGGAGGTGTGTGCCACTTCCATTGAAAAGCCATTTAGTTCTTTGAAAGTTTTAAACTACCTGACTTAAACTCAGGGATGTAATACTTTGTACTCATTTGTCTTTTAAATCATTGCAGGTTTTGTAGTTTTAGTTCTAATTTCATTTTATCCATAATTTCCGTGGTTACTGTTTAGTTCTAAGCCTGAGTCAACTCCTAAACTATAATAAATCTGATTACATCTGGTGATAGCATTTATTTACAAGAATAGTAACAATAATGATAATAATAATTTTACTAAGGTCTACATCTTGCTGCCTCTGATTTGCCTGTCATTTTTTTTCTATTTTGGGATTAATAGCATGGTTTTCTACCTCTGCTACTTCATGATCATTATATCTAATTTAAATGACCCTTTTTAAAATTCAGATTCACACCTAATGCTTGTAAAATTACAAATCAGTCATAAAATATGGAGTGTTTTGTCCTTCATAATATGATAAATGTTGTGGAAGAATCCCCAAATGTTCAGTGTTATAATTTTTAGTCAGATATCAGGTTTCATATTTGGATTTTTTTTTATTTTTCTTTTTTGGTTATTTTTAAATTCAAGTTACAGAAAAGAGAATGAAATTGATATTCCTTAAAGATCTTTTGAATTCCATTCATTTATATGTTCCACAAATAATTATTAAGCACGTATTATGTGCCAGTCAGTGAACTAAGAACTAGACATAGAGATGAATAAGAAATAAATAAGCTAGCCATTTTAACAATGTGATAAATTATATACTAGAGATACGGAGCAAAGTACTGTGAAATCACAGTGTGAAGATCATTGTAAGTACCATATAAATATCAACTGTCTACTTTATCATCAAGACATTTTCTAGTGAAGGATGTTAATTGATCTTCTCAATCCTCAACTGACAACAGATATCTCTCCGTGTGAGTTTTGAGTTCATTAACAGAGAAAAACATGTCGGTAGATAATAACAAAGTTTTACCTTTAATACTAAAAAAAAAAAAAAAAAATGCTAAATTTGAGGATATATTCTAAGTGTGCAGTAACAATGGTCTTTTTAATCCTGAGTCTCAGTATTAAACTGATGTGTTCACTTAGTCCCAGAAAGAGAAAGCCTGACAGATTATGTGGTGGTCTCACCTATAAAACTTACGGCATGAATGAGCTCCCAGAAAAAAGCAGGAGCAAATAGCTGAGCCACACATGCTAATTCCTCTCCCAAACTCATCATTTAGGTCATTTATCCACCTCCTTGAAAGGACTAGCAATGCAGCTGAGAACCAGGAATTATTAGAGAATAGCCTTCCTCATGGAAACTATAGGAGTTGGGAAAACAATGTACCCTATTAAAAACAAGATGACAGGGGCGCCTGGGTGGCCCAGTCGTTAAGCACCTGCCTCGGCTCAGGTCATGATCCCAGGGTCCTGGAATCGAGCCCCGCTTCAGGCTCCCTGCTCAGTAGGAAGCCTGCTTCTCCCTTTCCCACTCTTCCTGCTCGTGTTCCCACTCTCACTGTCTCTGTCTCTGTCAAATAAATAAATAAAATCTTAAAAAAAAAAAAAGGCAAGACAACAACAGGCCCAAAATGGAGTCACTTATGCTAAGTCACTAAACTGAGACTTTTGGCTCTCCCAGAAATGGAATCTTAAACCAGTCAACCGGAATCCCCTGATCAGCACTAGTTAGTCATCTGCCTGATAGACCCCTGACATCCACTAAAGGAAAGTGACCTTGCCATAACCAATCTCCTTTTTGTCTAGTCTAACTTCCTTGTTCCCACTCCCTTCTGCCTATAAGTCTCTCATTTTGTACAGCTCCTCGGAGCTTCCTTCTATCTGCTACATTGGATGCTGCCTGATTCATGAATTACTGAATAAAGTCAAAAAGATCTTTAAAATTTACTCAGCTGATTTTTGTTTCTTAACAACCCGAGCATGTATGTTGAAAATCCTAAAATGGTAGTGTAATTACTTTAATCTGGAAAGTCCAGTATATCCCTACCAGCCTTTAAACATTACCAGATAGAAGCACGGTCCCATTACAGTCTTAAGTGCTCCTCTATATTTCAGCACAGAAGTGTTCTCTCCATTTTGCTTCCACCAAATCTGCACTATCACATGCTTACAAAGCCCTTGGCAACCTTCTACTGCC
This sequence comes from Phoca vitulina, assembly GCF_004348235.1. Classification (NCBI taxonomy): domain Eukaryota; kingdom Metazoa; phylum Chordata; class Mammalia; order Carnivora; family Phocidae; genus Phoca; species Phoca vitulina. The sequence continues at coordinate 27,378,535 of NW_022589728.1, forward strand.
TTCATGTATAAGTAAAAATTGGAGAAAACATGTTTTCTGCTCGAGTAAATGAAAATTACCCAGTCTTTTCTCAAAAGAGGAGAATTTGAAACTTTTCCTGACAGCTAAAATTTTTTATTCTTGCTGAGCACTGTTTAACTCTTCTCCAACAAAAATAACCATCCATAATTTCGTTATCTGTGCTACTGTTTATAAAATAATAAAGTGGGGACTTAAATAAACAAAGATAAATAAAAAGCAGATGTTTGACTAAAGCCTTACATAATTCTTCAGAGCATAGAGATTTTCAGGGGCAAAGGCTGTGGCAATTCAGAAATAAAGGCTTTTTTTTGTTGTTCTGCATTAAAAGATAAAGATGGATTAAAGAAAGAAGAGAAAAGAAAAAAGTAAAGTAAGTACACACTTACGCAGCGGTTGCTGAGCATGACACTTGTATATTGGATCATTTTTTTAAGTGACCTTCGGGAAACCTTGAAGCCTTCAAGGCTACCTAACAACCATCGCCCCCAAACAAGATGTCCTGCCCCCCTCCTCCAACCTTCCCACCTTTTCCCGTTTCCTGTCAATGTCGGATTTATGTATTTTTCCTTCTTTCTCTTGCAATGCCACTTTCTTTTTCTCCAGTTATCCCTACTATTGTCATGCCCAGGTCTTCCTGATCCTCAAAATCCTTTGTCATTTACCAAGTATTCTGATCATGTTTCTTTTTGAAATCTCCCTCAATTTCTATGATGCTACGCTCTTTGGGTTCTTGTAAATGTTCCGTTTTCTCTTTCTTTCACTAGCTCCTTTTACTCCAGGTTCTAGCTCTTTTGAGGTCCAGGCAAGCATTTCTGAGTGCCTACTAAACATCTTCACTTCTATAGATACCTACAACTGAACGAACTTTGGGGATAGCAGCAAATGCTTATTCACCCACCATTCCTATTTCCAAATGGAGAAACATCCATTAGCATAATACATTCCCTGGAAAGAAAAAATATCATAATTAATTGGTGATTTTGATATAAAGTCTGTGCCTTCAGCTCTTTTTTTCTCTCTGGGACTTGGCTGCCAGCAGAGAGCCTGTGTTCAGACCAGCAGCTCAATATTAAGTTTTACAGGGGAGTACATTATGCTATGAGAGCTTCGCCTAAAGAGGTCTGGGGACTCACATCTAAAATAAATAATCATGCCTAGTAAAAAGTGGAAGTTATGGACCACTAAAAAGAACTAGTAAATTTTGAGGACCAAATAGATATATTCTAATACCAGGATGGCATCTCAGATCTTTTAAATGTAAGAAACACCGTAAAATAGCAAGAATACTCAGCAGAAGAAATGGTGTTCATAAGAGATAAGTTCTGTGAGGTGACGTATGATGCTAGAGGATAGAACACCTGGGGGTTTGGAAAGGATACCTGGAGATTTGGGGATAAGCTGTAGATGAGGTCAGTCGGGAAGACTAGAGACAGATTTTATGAAAGTCTTCGTACTCCTGATTAGGGAATTTAGATCTGAACAGGTAGACACTGTGAAGACAGAAGAAACATTTTATCCATTATGTAACAAAATTAATTCTGAATTTTAAAACAATAACTATTATATCAGTATGGAAGATTAATTGGAAACATCACTGCTATATACCAAGTGTCTAAAGCAGCAATTGATTCACTGCAGGGCTTGCAAAACACAATTGCTGAGTGAATCAATTGTGTAAATGGGGAGAGGCCAAGATACCATTTAGAATGATTTAAGTGGTGGTAATACAAAGAGAGGAGAAGAGGAATGGCAAAGACTATTGGAAGAATAATAGGGTCCTTTCAATAAAAAAGGAAGGACTAACACAATTTAGCATTTGCTACATGTTAGAAACCATTTTGACATGTTCATTAACTTGGTCCTCACAATAATCCTGGGAGGTGACAGAGACTCGGGGATTCAGTTTGCTGAAGTCACATTGCAGGGAAACGGGAAAGAACAATTTTTTTTTTTTAAGATTTTAATTTTTTTATTGTTATGTTAATCCCCATACATTACATCATTAGTTTTAGATATAGTGTTCCATGATTCATTGTTTGTGCATAACACCCAGTGCTCCATGCAGAACGTGCCCTCCTCAATACCCATCACCAGGCTAACCCATCCTCCCAACCCCCTCCCCTCTAGAACCCTCAGTTTGTTTTTCAGAGTCCATCGTCTCTCATGGTTCGTCTCCCCCTCCGATTCCCCCCCCTCATTCTTCCCCTCCTGCTACATTCTTCTTCTTCTTTTTTTCTGGGAAAGAACAATTTAAATGATATTTTGACTTTAAATCATATACTATTCACTTCAGCATGACTTCAACAGTGTCCATGTAGCTTTGTCCCCTAAAGAAAGTTCCCACGTCTCTGAAGGTTGCTAAGATATTCTTAAGAAAAATATCTCAACGGATTAGCAGTTTGCAGAGTGTGTGATTCCTTACCTGTTAGACATCCAAAAAGTCAACACACCTCAGCAAAAATCATGGTCTCTCCCTAAGACACTTCTCCATAATACATTCTGCATACTCGGTGCATCAGTTACCATGCCCCTGCCCAAGTGATACTCCTGGGAGTAATGTTAGTCTCCTTAATTACTCACACCCCTTGCATTCAATTAAATACCAAGTTAGGCCAAACTTTTCTTAAAAATTTCTCAATCTACCTTCTCTTTTCCACCCGTCCAACTAGAGCCCTGGTTCAGATTCATCATCTGTCACATGTATTACTGTCAATCCTTTTACCATTCTTAAGCCTTGCTCTACTCCAACACATTGTCTGTTCCACATGTGTAAAAAATGTATGGATCTAATTTATTTAAATATTATTTCCTTCAAATATTTTTAAAGTAAGTGGAAAATTATGTTGAATTTTTATGGTACAGGTTATTCTTAGCAGGGAAAATGTGCTCGCTAATTTCCTTTAAATGTAAATAAATAGATATAAACAAATGTTAATTAGAATCTTTTATTTAAATCTACCTAAGTCCATATATCAATTTCTGTTAGTTTTCTTTTTTGGTAATCTAATCCCTCTACAATCTTATCTACACTTATTTCTGAAAGTGAAAGAAATAAAAAAATCTCCATTATTCATCAAAGTCTGCAATCCTTGCCCATCACCTCCACTGGAACTGTGATCAAAAACTGCCAATTTTCTTGGATACTTAAGCGATGCTACATGTCAAATGGAGGAGTTTGGAGGAGGATACTGGGGTGAGAAGAGAGATAGAAGTAATTTACAAAGATGTTTAAAAATAACATTTCTTGGGCACCTGGGTGGCTCAGTCGGTTGAGCGCTTGATTTCCACTCAGGTCATGATCTCCGGGTCGTGAGATCAAGCCCCACACAGGGCTCTGTGTTGAGCATGGAACCTGCTTAAGATTCTCTCTCTCTCTCCCTCTGCCCCTCCCTGTTAATTCTCTCTTTCTCTTACTAAAAAAATTTTAAAATTTTAAAAAGTAAAATAAAAATAACATTTCTGGTCAAAGTATTTTGATCCTAATTCTGTTTTGTCAGAAGTTATATTTTTTCATGAGGACTCAACTGGTCTTAAAGAAGTAATTATTTCTATTTCTTCTAAGTTGAATATGTAAGATTTAAGGTAACTAAAAAATCCATTTATTAAAGGAAATACTTTTAGAGGAAAACTTCAAGATATACAATCATTTAAAAATTTAATTATACTTTATCAAATCCTAGTATTTTAGTCTTATTAAAGTATAACCACACTTTTTATGGCATTCAAAATATAGTTACCAGAAAATTTGACCTTTGTGGTAACTCATACACAATATCGTGGAAAATTAAATAAAAAATATAAAAAAATTAAAAAATATTTTATAACTCAAATTGTGTTATTTATGACTGCAACCATAAATGCAATTCCACCAAGTTATTATGCTGAGTATATATTGCCATTTATTTTTTTCCAAATATAGAAGTAGTTGTAAACACAGAATAGTTAAGCTATGTATGGATATAGAAATGGTAGCATTTTGTTTTCATGTGAAAGCTTCCAACCCTATTTTAGGCCAGAGTTCTGTAGAGTACCAACATTATTGTCTCTTTCTTTGGGTTTCCATAAATTTCAGACATTTTTGCCACACAGGTTCCAAGTCACAGTTTGTTCTTATTGTGAACATCCACAATTCTTTGGGTCCGAGTGGCTATATTACATGGTGAGACACTCGAGAAGACTTGCTTTCTCTCTGGGATAAATTATACAATACCAATAATGGCAGCTAAAAAGTTTACAAAAACTTCAAATGAAGAAAATATATAAAATGGTTATAAAAAGAGTTGCCTTCAGTGACACAATAATATTATGGAAAGCAAAGAGGTTCATTTTATTGGATTTAGTAAGAAGCACTTGATGTAGAGAACTTCATGGTGCTTATCACGAATAGGACATATTTATGGGACAAAAGCACTGAACCTATCACAGCAATGCTGGCTGAATTTCAGAAAAATAATAGAATGACTCACTCGGGATTTCCAGAACATATTCCTTCCTGCATTTTCATACCTCTCATTTCCTTACAAGGGTGCTTATAAAGAAGCATTCTCTCAACTGTAGTTATTTCTTTCTTTGTGACAAGAAAATCAAATCTTAGGCTAGAGAACCAATGCTTGTCACCTGTAGAAAGAATTTTTTATCTTGTAGACAAACGCATATTAGGAAATTGACTAATTCATTCTGTTAATTTACTAAATATCTCATGAGCTTTTTCCCAATAGCACAGTGTACATACTGAGAAATGTATTAAACACAATAGTGCAAATCTGATCAAATTGTCTAATATTGGCATTCTTCAGGCAAACCTGAGTCTTTTAACTACTATGACCTATAATTCAAAAATGAAAGGGACATTTTTAACATAGGCATATCTCTACTAGAAATTCATACACAGAAATAATTAATACAAAGCCATGAGATTTTGTTTTCTATTGCATTATTAAACAAATATAAAATCCCCTGCTCAAATATAATTTTGAGTGTCATATAAAGGTTTCACATTAGTGGATGGAGAAAAAGCATACATGGACAAATATTATAGATGAGTAAATCTCTGAATGACTATGAACATACAAACACAATGTGTGATTAAAATATGCATGAACACTGGAAAAACATTAAGGAAAAGCCCATCAAAAAAGGTCCTGATTATAGTCTTAATTCATATAGTATCTTCTTTTAATAGAGATAGCTTAATAATTGTATGATTAAGGTTTTCTTTTATAACTTTTTAACACTTTCCTATATGTATCAGCCAGTATCACAAACTATAAGACAAGTTCTTCATCACGCATCCTATCACAATTTGGTGTTTGTGATCATTGAACTCATTGACAATAACGAGGATTCAAACATAACTTACGTCTGAGTGAAAGTTTGATTTAAAATGGCTTATGTTCCTATATTCAATTTTGCTGGCCAAAAAAATCTAAACATTTATTTAACTGAGGGAATGTTCTATTGTTTTGAAATGAAGTATAGCTTCTTGTACTTTCATTATCCTTCTAATATTTAAAAAATGCTTTTTATCACAAGGGTCTAGCTAAACTGATTTCACAGATATTACTTCCTTCATACCCACAGCTTCTTGGGAGATATTGGAGATTTATTTCTACCTAGTTAGATATCCTGGGTCAAGAAGCATTCACTGCCATAGTGAAGATCAACTAGTCACTATTATAACAACCACCACCAAAGAAATCTTGATTTATTTACAGATATAGTAGAGATAATTTTTAATAGACTAAATATTTTATTGAATGTAATTTGAGATGAGTAATTAAATGATTATATGAGTATGTTTTTGATGAATCAGCTAAGAAACCTAGAAAAGAGAATGAAACTTTAACTGTGATATTTAGAAAAAGGAATGTGATCCCATATGTTGAGCCTCCTGTTAATTGTTCAGGCTTTTAGTACATTTTTAGCTGCATGTGGATTCAAAATGGTAAAAAAATATATATATATATATTTCCGATTGTGAGTTCTTTGGTCAGACTATTGGCTAGTTCTTATTTAGAAGCCAGTTTTCTCAACAGCCATGATATTCAATGCACAGAAGATACTTAGCCAAACTATTGCTAATAATTACTAGTATCTACACAGAGCTTTACAGTTTGCAAAATGCATGTACACTATTATTTCACTTGTCCCTCACGTCTACCATGTGATATAGAGCATACATCATTATCTACATTTGGAAATGAGATAGTTGAGGACAAAGATATAGCCTTCCCCAGGTCACCCTGGTTTGGTTGGGACTTTGAGCCACGATCTTTGGATTATAGTCTAGTACCTTCTGCTTTAACAGGTTGCCACTGCTAATGTTACTTAATGGTCAATCATTCAAACATATGACAGTCTGAGTTTGGAATGCTATAGCTTTAAACATAAACTAAAACAAACAAAAATCAAGATATAGCACATACGATGGACATATAGTACATCAACTTTGTGAAACTTATTTCTAAAAGCTTAATGTCTCTCAGTTTTTATATTCTTGTGCTTTTAAGAAATAAAAATTTCACAGTAGGTCATGAAAAAAATAGATCCAAATATACAAGAAAAAGATATATAGACCGTAAAAATATTTGAAAGATCAAATGAAGAGGATTTTTTATCTGTATTGATTGAAATAAATATGGAGAAATCTCTTAATAGAGTTAGAATTAATTCCTTTTAATTCAGAGTGATGTAGTGATCTGTGCCCCATATCTCTTTGTTTTGATTGGTTTGGGTTTTGTTTTATTTTTCTTGTCATCTATATTCAAGTATTTCACATCAGTTATATTACAAATTACAGTAAATGCTCAAAATTCCAGAATTCAAAAATTAAATAATTTACTTCAAAATAATGTAAAATAATGTCAAATATAAATCATCAGTTTAACACAATTCTAAATTAAACTACAGACCCAAAATAGACAATAGTCAATGGAGTCAATCTGCAAAGTAGACATTCATGCCTAAAACCAAAGAAGGTTCCCAAAGTCTAAATAACGGAATATACATAATATAGAAGATGAAGGTACAAGTCCAAATCCAAGCTTTAAATGTGATTAAAAATAATTATAATATAATAATATTGAAGATACCTATTGAATAGCACCATAGCTGAACCGACTTAATCAAAAAAATGGGAAGATAACACTACCCCACTCGCTAAAAATAAAATTCAGTAAAACTGCAAATACATTGGTATATAAGAAAAAATCAAATCATGAAAGGACTTAAAAAAAAAATCACAGCTGAGATTCCAGCCCTAAAGCACAACTCCACAGCCATCGGTTTCAACCCTAGATAAGTAGTGAGACATCCAGGTAGAAGAAAGCAATAACTATACTACTGTCCAAATCTGTTCTTGCCTCCTTTGAAGGTATCAGATTCATAATTATCCCTGTGTTCTTAAGAAGTGAGGAAGCATCAGATAGAACAAACTCAGGTCTTCATTCAGTAAACAACCACACAGTAAAAAAGTTTTCCCTCATTGTTCTTGCCACTTCACTTACTCATGGTCTTTTTATTCTGTTTACTACATTTCTCCTGGTTAAAACTCATGTACCCTCCTGCGGACCTGAGCAAACAGAACTGAGAGCATGCTGCCTGAGTCAGGGCTGCTACAAGATTTCATCTGTTTTCCTCCCTCTTTGCCACTTGGTTTGAAGAGTGAAGGATGACACAGCTGTTAGGAACTAAGTTATTTAACACACTGACCAGGCTGAGTATGATCCTTCCAAAGAGAAAGAAATACACTATTCCTCTGTGAAACAGATTAGACTTTAAGAAAAAACCTAGATAAGGTGACCATATTCTCTCTTATGTAAATAAATACACAGGTCCAAAGAAGACATTTACAGACCCAAGTGTATTCTTTCTTACCTCCTGCTCCTACCTCTACACCCACCCCCACCTTTGGAAATATGGCCAGCTTCTTGGAGTTTGATGATTCAAGACCTTCATTTACAGACAATATGCCTCATATTCTAATTTATTTGTCCTCTTTGATATGGATTATATATACTGCCTTAGAGTTCATGGACAATATCATTATTTTCCTTATGTTGAAAAAGTTGCTTTTATTTTCTTTCAGTTCAGGAGTTAAAAAATATTTTTGTTATTTCCTCTCATATTCTCCATGAACACTATAAAAGGTAAAACAGGGGTTCCTGGGCGGCCCAGTTGGTTAAGTGTCTGACTCTTGGTTTCAGCTCAGGTCCTTGATCTCAGGGTCATGAAATCAAGCCCCATGTCAGGCTCCGCTCTGAGCGTGGAGCCTGCTTGAGATTCTCTCTCTCTCTCCCTTTGCCCTTCCCACTTGTGCTCTCTCTCTCTAAAATAAATAAATCTTTAAAAAAAGGAAAAATAATTGATATTGTTTTGTGGTGATATTTACCACCAGTTGTAAAGCTTTGTACTACTTGGAGCATTTTGTATGCAATACTTTATCCTACAAATAACACTATAAGGCTGGTATTATTATTTTTATTTGACAGAGGAGAAAATTAAAGACCACAGAAGTTAAGAACTTTTCAGATATCACAGCATTAATGACGGATGAAGAGCCAAAATTCAAGCCATGTTTATTGTGGTGTTTTTAACATTAAAACCTATTTTACTCCTACTAGACAGTTCATATAACAGGTATTATGCTTAAGTATTCCCTGTACTTAATTGGAAAGTAGTTCTGATTTTTTGAATCCCACCAAACATTGTCTGGAAAATCTCTTTTGATATTTGAAAATTTTTAGATAATTTTGTAAAATTTTCTTACAAAAACTTAAGTCCACCATTGAAAAAAAGAGACTGGGATATAGCATATTTCTGAACCACCTTCTTTATTTTGTAAGCAAAGTAATAGACACTGGGACTTGCAACAAAATCACATGCTCGGCTTTACCTGTGGGATTCCCAGAATGACAGTATAATGAACTGTCACCACATTGTAATAGTGGACCTATAAACATGTCCGTATGTGTATATATTTATAATATTTCTTTGTGCCAAAGGGACTTTCATGTTTGCTGACGGCCCTCAGAAATATGCAATTAAGAAATCAAACAAAATAATTTGAAACATAAATGAACTTTAAATTCATGTTGACTCTACCATAAATAACTCTCAAAAAATGTACTTCAATATATGCATGTGAATATGTTTCACAAAAAGGAAATGCTCACACTAATGTAAAAGAAAAGAACTTCTAGGATTCAGTAAGTTTATTCTTTCTTTATGAAGAAAGAATCTACATCCTAAGGTTTCATATGCTCAATGTATTGTTTGAACATTTCTAACCCAGGAATTGACTAAATGTGCAAGTCAAACCAGTTGGAATGATTGGACAAAAAGGCATAAACAGTATCTTCAGATCTTATGAGAAGATTTCACATTTCATCTTTCCAACCTGTCTTAGTCAGCCTAGGCTGCTATAACAAGAATACTGGATGGATTAAACAAGAAATATTTATTTCTCATAGTTCTAAAGGCTGGAGCATTGAAGATCAGCCTTCTTACTTTAGCCTCACATGGCACAGAAAGATTACCTCTCTTGTGCCTCTTTTTATAAGGGCACTAATCCTGCTCATGAAGGCTACAACTTCATGACCTAATTACCTCACAAAGCGCACCTCCAAATCCATCACACTGGGGATTAGGGCCTCAATATATGAATTTGGGGGGGGAGGGTACATAAACATCCAGTACATAGCACAACCTACTCACAAATTTTAATTTTACTTTAAAGGATGTAAGTAATTTTGAATTGTAAAATTTGCTGGCCTTTGGGGAAGAATCCCTTATAAATTAAATATATATATTAAATATATTAAATATATATAAATTATATATAAATTAATATATATTAAATTATTATATATTAATTAATATATATGACTTATATTAATAATATAATATTAATATATTTATAGTGATTATATAATTATTATAATTATATTATTATGATTATTATAATATACTGTATATTTAATATCAATATCAATATAAATATTAAATAATATAAATATTAAATAATATAAATATAAATTCAATATTAATATAATATATTAATAATATACTGGTTAATTATATATCATTAATATATATTAAATATAAATATATATCCTTTAGTATAAAAAGTAATAGTTTAAATTATCACACTTTTTTCTTAAATGTGTTCTTGTCTAACCGTTCATGTACATCTCTGTGGAACACAGAAATTTAAGATGGCACTCATGACTTTTATCCCATGACGTTACTCCTCTGATAATGTGGCAAAAAGTAAATTATTCAACTGGGCTTAATCCAAACACACGAGACCTTTAAAAGCATAGAGTTTTCTCCAGGTAGTGGTAGAAGGGGAAGTCAGGGGATTTAAACTGCAAGAAGGACTCAATGCACTGCTATAGCTTTGAAGATGGAAGGGCCATGTAGAATGTGGGTGGCAAGAATGTTGATGGCATCTATGAGCAGAGTGTGCTCCTATCTGACAGCAAAGGAAACAGAACTGGAGACTGTGGCCACAAGGAACTGGATTCTGCCAACATTCTGAATGAGCTTGGAAGTAGATTCTTCCCTAAGCCTCTAGCTAAAAGCCTACACGAGCTGACACCTTGATTGGAGCCTTGTAAGACACTAAGCAGAATTCTGTACACTAAGATTTGCTTAAAAAATATTATCTCCTTTGTAAGTCCAGGAACTTTTACATCTCATTCAAGCTATAATCCCAATATTGCTAAACAACTAGCAACATGATCTACTGGTCTGAGATGTGACAAAAACCAAAGCATTCTTTATTCCATATTGAAAACCATTAGTGAACTCTCACCATGCGTCAGGCACTGGGCTAGACAATGATTACACAAAGATGTGTGCAAGAGTCACTACCATAAGGACCTCATGGCAGACAGAAAAGTAAAAATGTAAGTTGCTACATACAATGATGAATGCAAAATGTGAAACACTTCAGAATATGAAGATAGCACCAAGAAGGACATACTTATTTAATGGCTGGGGACATATGAAGAGATGCTTCTGAAATTATTTATCATTGAAATGTTTCTTTTTTCATTATCTGACATATATTACTAAAGATTTCCATTTCTTTTACTTCTGTCTCTTTGAATAAACATTTTATGACGACTATGTCCCCAACAGTCTTCCAGACAAAGCTAATTTATTATATAACATATTGACTTTTATTTTCAATCATTTAATCTATCAAAATAATCCACTCAAAATATTTGCAGTCAAGAACACGGTTTATGTATCTTTTGTTCTATGGAGTGCCTAGCACAGGTATTCAACTGAATTCAGAAAGGTGCTCAATAAATTTTAAGAGCAGAATTTTGAATCAGACAAGAGATATTTACCCCACGAAATCAAAATGAAAAGGAATTTCAACATTTAAATATTGAGAAGAATAACATTAAAGAAAAAAATTTAACAAAACTTTACTTTTTAAAAGAAGGTTGAGGGGCGCCTGGGTGGCTCAGTTGGTTAAGCGACTGCCTTCGGCTCAGGTCATGATCCTGGAGTCCCTGGATCGAGTCCCGCATCGGGCTCCCTGCTCGGCAGGGAGTCTGCTTCTCCCTCTGACCCTCCCCCCTCTCATGCTCTCTCTCTCATTCTCTCTCTCTCAAATAAATAAATAAAATCTTTAAAAAAAAAAAAAAAAAAAAAAAAGAAGGTTGGTTCAAATATTAATATGTAAATATGCTGCTTATATGAAGGCAGCTAATTATATGCTCCAAATAACAGGCATATCACTCACCATAAATAAAATATGTAGAGTGTTTTTATTCTCTCCCCAAAAGGATCTTTTTATATAATTGCTTGATATATCATTAAAACCATTTCTGTGTAACAAGAAACAAAAGAGTTCAGACCATCTATACTTTAGAGATTTTTCTGTGGTATGTCACAAGTTACTGACACAGAGATTGCTTGTAAATATTAACCAAAAAGGGATTCTTTGTGGAATTAATAGCCTTTTTTATTCTATACATGTCAGCAGAGCCTGTTATTTTACTCTCAGTCTACTTGGTATATTTAACAATTAGTTTAATACTCAAAATCCTTAAGGACAAAAAACAGAAGGGCTGCCAATTTCCAGTATGGCCAAGAGATCACCCATAGCCCCAGGCTAATGAGTTATAGTTTATTTCTTTGACCTCTGCTTGAAACGACTGTAAAATCATTTGAAGTAAAGTTTGAGCATTGCCATCATCCCTTCTGATTTCACATTTCTAATTAGGCCAAATGTAGTCTTACCAAAATATTATAAAATATTAAAATATTCTAAAACAAGAAGATTTAAGGATAAGAGTACTAACATGATAAAAATGATGAATTAAAGAAAGTGCCTCACTCAAATGACTCAATTCATACACAAAGAAAACTGTGAAGAATGAAAGCAAATAAAGAAAGTAGTAGTAACCCTATGATGGCCCGGTAATACAAATCAGCCCAAAGTTTCTTTCAAATAAAGTTAATATAATTCAAAAAAGAGAAAGAAGGAAGGAAGGAAGGATGTAATATTAAATCATCTCTTATTGGTTGTTGTTTAGTGAGAAAGTACAAAGTTCATTTTCTTAATAAATTTTTAAAAACTAGAAAATTGGCAGATAGAAAATGATCCAATGGGATTGGATAATATTTCATAGAGATGATTTCTATCAATATACTATTATTAAATAATTTTTAAAGTAAATACCTACAACTATAAAATAAAAGTATTTCAAAATTTTAACTCATTAATAAGTGAAGAAATAAGATGTTAAAACATGTGCAAAATAAATCTGAAAACATGCACACAATCAAGTACACTGAAATTAAATTACAGATAGATACACAATTGCTTAATATCCAATGAACAATGAAATGCAGTGTCTGGATTCATCTCTTAGGGCAGGGAGGATGGGATCAAAGCATTTTTGCATTTCTACCAGAAAAAATTCACTTGCATCTTTATGAACAGGAATATTCTGTATCACCATCAGCCCCACACAAGTTAACTTCTACCTCTAAAAATTTCAAAACAGACCAGTTAAAAACAATGATAGAACAGTCTCTGTAAAATCAGATAACCCCAAGGGTCTGCTGAACATCAATTATTCCATTGTAAAGATAAACTGTAAGCTTTTTACCTATTTTAAAGATTTCACATTTTCCCCACCACTATGTCCTTCTCATGCCCAGAAATGTATTCTTTCATTTTAAGAAAATATTTATTGATTATTTACATTAGTTTAGTGCTGATACAAATTATTAATAATGCAAAGTTGAGTAAGTTATGGATCCATCCATCAAGGATATTTTGGTAAAGATTAATAAAATCAAGTGAATTATCGCTTTCAATCCCATGAGGCAATAATATGATAGAGGAATGAATGAAGCCAAATATGTCATGTTGCCATAGCAAATAAGGTAAGCATATAAATAAACTGGGATTTGAGAAAAATATTCCTGCAAGAAATAATATTTGAGCTCAACCCTAGAGAACACATAAGATAACCAGTTAGGTTTGTACTTCTCACAATTCTGGAGGCCAAAAGTCTGAGATCAAGGTGTCAGTAGAGTCGATTTTTTTCTAGGTCTCTCTCTTGGGCTTGTAGGACTTCTTCACAAGGTCTTTCCTTTCTGCATACTTCTGTCCTAATCTCCTTTTATTACGAGGACACTCATAATAGGATGGATTAGGTCCCACACTGATGATCTTATTTTATTTTAATTACCTCTTTAAAGGCACATTCTGAGCTACTGAGGTACTCAGCTTCAGGACTCCAACATATAAATTTGGGGTGGGGGGGAGGAGACAGAGTTCAGCCCATAATAGTGCTTAATCTAAAAATTCATAAATGAAGACACTTACTAAAGAGGAGAGATTAGAATGTTGTTATCACAGAGAAAATGGCCCATAGATTGGTTGAATTTAAAAAAGCACACCATGCAGTGAAAAAATAATTTTAGTGAGATAATGTTTTGACATATCACCCAACTTACTTTATTGTATGCATGTACAAATGTATGCATATACTTACTTTCCTCCTATGATCTTTTAACCATGAAGAATAAGACCAGTGGCTGATATCCATTATCTTAGGAGAGGGAGTACCAAAATGATTTAGAACAGTGAAGGTCATTGCTTCATTTCTAAGCTCTTAGTTTCAAAATAAACTTTTACAACTATATTCTTAAAAGTAGATAACAACTATACAATTGTCTCAAAACTTGACTTTACAGACAAGAATGAGAAAACACTTGTAATCTGTTGGGATGGAGGAGGGAGTTGGGGGAGGTGCATTCTGAAGAGAAAGAGGGAAGATTAAGAAGTCATATGTGCACTGGGGAGAAATGGAGGATAGAAAAGCCTAAATGAGGAAGCATAGGTTTTTGCTCCTGAGAATAATATGGTGCTCTTGAGATGGCAGAATGGAATTAGTTGAGAGAAGGCCTAGTCTAGTCAAGATCGGTTTAGGAAGCACCTCAGGTCCCTTGCTTATATGTGGTATTTAGAACAGAGGTTCCCTTAATTCTTTGATTTCATGACCACCTCATACTTTTACAAATTATTGAGAAACCCACAGAGTCATAATATTTACTCTATTAAAAATTTAAAATCTACTACTTATTATACTAGAAATTCAAACAAAATTTTAATGTTAACATGAAACACCAATAATCTTCAAAAAATAATAAGTAAGAGAGATTTTGATTTACATTTTTCTAAACTTCCTTAATTTCTGGCATAATAGAAGACAGCTGGTTTCCCATATCTGCTTCTTCAGTCAACAATGTATCTTTTATGATATGTTAATATCGTTAAAGAATACTCAGCCATATCCAGACATTTATATGGAAATGACAGGAGTATGTAAATTACTTTTTTTAGATAATTATGAATATCTTTCTAAGGTACTATGCAACACTCTACGAGTGGTAGTTTCTTAACCATACACTATTACATCAAAATCCATTGGTCTATCTTGTACTTTGATTGGCGGTTTTACCCATGCATTTGTAACTAGTCATTTACAAAATACTGGTTCACTGTGGTAAGAATAAATAACTACTATTGCAAATTGGTACCACTGCCTTGATTTGTGCTGAGCGATTTTATTCCGGATTGCTTTTCTACCATCAAAAACACCGATCTAGGCAATCCAAGGAGTCCCATGTGCCCCAGGAGAGAAACAGAAACAGTGAAAAGAAACCTGCATTTTAGAAGAGAAGGTGGGAGGGGCCCCTGGGTGGCTCAGTCGTTAAGCATCTGCCTTCGGCTCAGGTCATGATCCCAGGGTCCTGAGATGGAGCCCTGCATGGAGCCCCTGCTCGGCGGGAAGCCTGCTCCTCCCTCTCGCTCTCCCCCTGCTTGTGTTCCTGCTCTCACTATCTCTCTCTGTCAAATAGATAAATAAATAAAATCTTAAAAAAAAAAAAAAGAAGAGAAGGTGGGAAAAACTGGGGCCTCATGACTTAAGACTGTGGGCTGCCGCAGTGTGCCAGCCTCATGTCCAAAAGATCAGGTGGATCTGGTCATATTTTAATGGATACCGGTGAAGAAATTTCAGAGGTCAGACTAGTTAAGAATAACTTCAGAATAAATCAGCATAAGAACTAGACATCTCTTCCTTATACCAAGATATTTAAACTCACTAAAAATTTCAGTAGCTGTCAGACAAAAGGGAAGGAGAAGCTTGAAGGTAAGAATCAATACATGCCTGAGCAGAAATTCATGATGAGCTGAGATAATGATAGCTGAAAGAGATGGCTTTAAGTCTAGAAGAAATAGAGTCATTTTCAATGTGCAACCTAGGCTTTGATGTTTTTTTGGTTTGTTTGCTGTTTGTTTGTTTGCTGTTGTTTGTGTTCTCCTCATGGTATAAACAAGGGTTGAAAAGCAGGATGAAATCAGTTCTAAAAGTAGAAACAAAATGTGTCTTTTAAATATTTATAATAAATGAGTAATGTAAGGTTTATAATAAATATAGCCAATCCTTCTTATATATATAACATAAGAAAAATAAGAGAAAAAGTATGCTATATCCATGGGCTGCCTTAACTAAAGTTTTGTTAAATAGGTTGTGAACTGTTAAATATATAAAAACAGGCACCCCTGCCTACAGAAACTACTAAAAAAAGGCCAAATCTACAAGATGAAATTCTGATATGAAATATCTATGTTGTAATACAGGCTACAAATAAAACACTTCTTTATATTTCTATAAAAACCAATGACCGTCCCCCATGCTTTTTCTGATATGTGTGTTTCCACTTTGATAATTTAGTAACTAGGGGGCTAGGAAACAAGTGTGTTGATTAAAAGATTTGTTCATATAACTATTTTTTCTAATGAAAAATTTTAAAACATAAAGAACGAATTATTTTATCTTCAAATAAATCTTCTCTGTAATTTGTTTCTCAGCTATCTACAATAAACATGCTTTTTATATTAAAAAACTTGTAAGAAAACTTATTCCTTACTTAATCAGATTCATTTAATGTGAGAAACTCCATTCTTTGCCAACACTAAAAGCGAAGTGTCTAAAGTGCATGCACTACCCTTTAAACATACACACTTATATCTATATCTACTTCTATGTCAACTATGTCTATTTAAGCTTGGGGTATAAGAAAAGCTCAAATTAAAATGCTAATGAGTACTAATTCAATTTATTCTTACTGTGGTTCACTAAAACTTTTTTTAATGTTCCTAATTTATACCCTAGATGTACAAAATAGAATGAGAAGTAGCAGATCCAGTTATTATTTTAATTGATTTTGGAGTCATCTTCAGAATACATATATATGATTACTGTCTTTGAACATGAATGTTAAATTTTAATAAGGCTCAACATGTACTGAATAAATGATCTGGAATTCAGTAAACTCTTTGTCCAAAAGGTAATACACATGAGAAATGCTTAAGGCAGCCATTCAGAAGCTTCCATGAGAAAGTTACCTTTAAAAATACAAATCAGATAGATGAGAAAGTATGTAATATGCTGAGTGTTATGAAACACTGTTAGGTTTGTAGAGCCTTGAAGAATCTCTAACTCGAAAGCAATACTGTCAGTACATGACCTCTAAGAAGGTCAGACAATCTGAGACTAGTTACAGAAAAGATGAAGTTAGAAGTAAGATATGTAGGATTTAAAATGTGGAGATCTGAGGGCGCCTGGGTGGCTCAGTTGGTTAAGCGACTGCCTTCGGCTCAGGTCATGATCCTGGAGTCCCTGGATCGAGTCCCGCATCAGGCTCCCTGCTCAGCAGGGAGTCTGCTTCTCCCTCTGACCCTCCCCCCTCTCATGTGCTCTCTCTCATTCTCTCTCTCTCAAATAAATAAATAAAATCTTAAAAAATAAATAATAATAAAAAAATAAATAAAATGTGGAGATCTGAATATACAATACCGAGTAGTAAATCATTTCAGGGTTTGAAACAGCAGTGTACCACAAACATTTGGGTTTAGAATCATTATTCAGGCAGCAGAGTGGAGGATGGCGTGGAGAGAATGGAAGCTAAAGGAAGGGAAATAAGTTAGAAAGTTATGGATAAAATGCAAATATGAAGCAAAGAAACTAAACCAAAGGTAGTGGAAACTAAATGAGGAAGACATATTCAAGAGATATTTGGAAGAAGAATTAATATGACTTCATGATTATCATATTCACCAATTCTAAGATGCACAAATTTACATTTTTAAAATTTCTGAAATCTTACAATGTCTTATAATCACTGAGGCACAGGTGGGTATCATGACTTAATTACATGAAGGTGTAATCTTCATGACTCACATGCAAGTTTAAAATGAATACATGTCTAAGATTTATTAAATTCTTTAATTGATGAATAAACCAAAGCAAGATACAAAACCAGCTCAGAGGAGTATGTGAAGAAAAAACATACATATATAAGCAATCTAGAATGCTGAAATAAATTTGCTAATAGAAGCAAAATTGGTTTGCATTTTATAAAGCAATAAAATGTAATGAGTAGGCTCATCTTTTCAGTTAGGCAGAAATTTTATCTCTATCAGACAAAATGCATTTTTATTTATATGGCTAAGAATCACTTGCTTTTTATTCTTTTTTAACTACTAAACATCTACCTCAGTAGAGTTGTATAATAGCCTAAATAACAGAAAGAAAAACAATTAGTGCACCTCCCTATAATCAGATAATCTATAGAGAGTCTACTACACAATTCTCAGCACTGCACTGGAAAGGATACTCCGCTCTGTTGGCATTTCCAAGTCTGGGCAGTTTTTAAACAGTTGTCATTGCCTAATTATACTCAACGATAAAAATTATCAACACCAAAACTTATGATGAATAGGTGTCAGAGTCTTGAAATGAGATCTCAGAGACCAAAGTATTCATGTAATCCCTAGGAATCAAATGGTTGCTTGGTAGGTTAGTAGATCAGGTATGTTAGGACCATTTCTGAGCTTCAGTTCATAACTGAAAAGCTGGTTCAAGAACTCAACAGCACCACCAATCAACTGCATATAATTGACATCAGTAGACTACTTCATCAACAACAGCACATGACACGTTCTTCTGAAGCTCACGTGGGACATTCCCCAAGACAGACCACATTCTGGGCCATAAAATGCACCTTAACAAGTCTTAAAAAAAAGTAGAAATCAGGGGCTCCTGGGTGGCTCAGTCGGTTATGCATCTGCCATCGGCTCAGGTCATAATCCCAGGACCCTGGGATCAAACCCTGCGGGTTGGGCTCCCTGCTCAGCAGGGGCCTGCTTCTCCCTCTCCTCCTTGCTCATGCTCTATCTTGCTATCTCTGTCACTATCTCTATTTGTCTCTCTCAAATAAATAAATAAAATCTTTAAAAAATTACAAGTCATACAATGTATGCTCTCAACTACAATGGAATAAAACTAGAAATCAGTAAGAAAAAGATAGCTGGAAAATTCCTAAATACTTAGAGATCAAAATGAAAACTTCTAAATGCCACATGGGTCAAAGGAGAAATCTCAAGAGAAATTAATAAATACTCTGAACTAAATGAAAATATAACTTATCAAAATTTATAGGATTCGGCAAAGCCATTCATAAACAGAAATTCATGGTATTGAATGCATATATTAGAAAAGAAGAGAAATCTAACATCACCAAAGAAGATATAAAGATGGCAAATAAACATGAAAATATTTTCAGCATCAAATGTCATCAAGGAATTGCAAATTAAAACAACAAAGAGATTCCTCTACACATGCAGTAAAATAGCCAAAATCCAAAATACTAGAACACCAAATGCTGGCAAGGATGTGGAGCAATAGGAACTCTCATTCATTGTAGAAATGCAAAATGGTACAGTGACTTTGTAAGGCAGTTGACAGTTTCTTATAAAACTAAACATACTCTTACCATACTATCCACCAATCACAGTCTTTGGTATTTACCAAAAGAGTTGAAATGAATGAGTTGAAAATTTATGTTCACACAAAAACCCACACACAGATGTTTATAGCAGCTATATTCATAATTGCCAAAATGTGAAAGCAACCAAGGTGTCCTCCAGGAGGCAAATGGATAGATAAACTGTGAAACATCCAGACAGTAGAATATTATTCTGCGCTAAGAAGAAATGGAGCAATCAAGGCATGAGAACACATAAAGGAAACTAAAATGCATGTTATTAATTGAAAGAATCCAATCTGAAAAGGCTACATAAGTACCATTCCAACTATATGACATTTTGCAAAAGGCAATAGCAGAGACAGTAAAAAGATCAGTGAGTGCCATAAGTTAGTAGGGAGAGAGGAGTAACAGGTAGAGCACAGAGGATTTTTAAGGCAGTGAAAATACTCTGTATGACACTATAATGATGAAACTAGGTAGCTACATTTGTCAATATCCATAGAAAGTACAACACCAATATCAAACCCTAATGTTAACTATGAATTTTGGAGAATAATGATGTGTCAATATAGGTTCACATATGGTAATAAATGTACCACTGTGGTGTGGAATATATCAACAGTGAGAGACCTTTGTATGTGGGGGGCCTGGGAATCCTCTGAACTCTCCACTTCTGTTTGGTGTGAACACAAAACTTCTCTAAAAAGTAATTTAATTATTCTTTCAAAGTTGGCTTAAAAGCTCAACACCAATGACCCAGCTGAGTGTTAAAACACAGACATTAACAATTCTCAATTCTGAAGCAGATCAAACAAGAAGTACTTTGAAGATCAAATAGTTTTAGAAGTATCGTAAACAAATTGTTTTCCTCATATTTTGTTTTTAATGTAAGTGCAAAAATAATTGATAAAATCAATGCCTACCTCAGTATGAAAAAATAAATATAAAAAATATTCTAAGAAGAAAGCATTGCATTATTGCTAATTGTAGGGGGGTGTTTTGAGGGATTTTTTGTTTTCGTTTTTGTTTTTAAGATCTCATTTATTTATGTGACAGAGAGAGACACAGCAAGAGAGGGAACACAAGCAGGGGGAGTGGGAGAGGGAGAAGCAGGCTTCCCACTGAGCAGGGAGCATGATGCAGGGCTCAATCCCAGGACTCTGCGATCATGACCTGAGCCGAAGGCAAACAACTGAGCCACCCAGGCACCCCAGGGTTTTTTTTGTGCAATATAAAATTTAAAAAATCCCTTACTCACTAGCATCTTAGAATTAGATGCAATATGGTAGTGTAAGAAATAGTGGTTGCTGGATAGGGATTTGGCTACTCATGGTGTCAACTATTTTTATGACTATAGAGAAAGGAATTTATGGGAAAAGAAGTAAATTCCATTGGTCAGTAAAATACATGATGGAGATATCAGGTCAATCAACAATTAAAAATACGTCCATGGACT
This sequence comes from Phoca vitulina, assembly GCF_004348235.1. Classification (NCBI taxonomy): domain Eukaryota; kingdom Metazoa; phylum Chordata; class Mammalia; order Carnivora; family Phocidae; genus Phoca; species Phoca vitulina. The sequence continues at coordinate 27,399,386 of NW_022589728.1, forward strand.
TCAGGAGAAGTAAAAAGCTGAACATAGATTTGGGACATATCAGTGTGCATGTAGATAAGATTGTTTAGAAAAAGAAGGTAATGAGAAATGAATAGAACCAAGGGTGAGATTTTTATTAACTGAGACATAGAAAATTAAGAAGAAGAGAACATCTAGCATTTAATTGATTAGTAGCTAGGATTGTCATGTCATATCCACGTCCCAACCAAAACCAGTTTTTGTGAGTGTTAGACTAGCAGGCAATGAAATATTCTAATCATCGGCTACTCACATGATTTTTTTCAAAACATAATGTTATATTCATTAAACTCACTATGCCCAATCAATATCTCAGTTAAAAAAGTGAAAACACACTATAAAATTTTATTCTTTTATTCATTCTTTTTACCGTATACTCAGAGTATATATTTTATGCAATTTAATGCATAATGCCTCTTTTTGAAATCATTCCGATTGTGCCCCTAACACAAAGCATATATTTCCATATCAACTCTTATCATGATGCATTCTAATTTCCTGTTTGTCAGTTTTTTCCCCTTAAAATCCTCGATTCTCAATGGTTCTAACAGTGCCTTACTTACTATTCCACCATCAGAAATGTAGCACAGCGCTGGCTTATAGCAGGTGCTCAATAAATCCTTCAAAAAATAATAATGAATGAACTATTTCTTAGGACTACACTTAAATAGATAAGGGCCATTACATAGGCTAGAGGAAGGAACAGAACTTTGACACTACTTGCAAGTTGTGTGACCTACAGAAAGTCACATATTCTTTCCCAATTTCCCCATCAATAAAATAGAGATGATAATATCAACTATCTTGCAAGGTCATTAAAAGGATTGAATTAGGTCTTATATGGAAATAGAGTGCCTAGTCCTGGCACATAGTTATCCGATAGATGGTAACTATTATTATTGTTATAATTAATATGTCCCTTTTGCAAGGACGAAATTTTAACCGAAGAGCTCTCTGTGGATTCCATGTCCTCTTTTTATTTAACAGTAAGTAACACTTATAAAGAGTTGATGATGTGAAAAACAATGTGATCTCTGTCTGCAAGGACATCACTGATTAAAAAGTTCTTAACCATTCTCAGGCATGGTCTACCTACTCAGCAGTAATAATGGAGAAGAAATCATTTGGTAATAAAAATGCTGTCATTCTTATTCAACTCCATATCCTCATTTTTATTCCACATTCTCAAACAATAATCATGCTATTCCTACATAAATCCTAGGCTACAGATAAAACTTTAATCCAATATGAGTGCAAGGCTCTGACTTCCTCTGTTTCTTTCAGGAAACACTTCTAACCGATTCCCAAACCTGAGTTCCAGATAGTCTACCACATTTTTGCTTCAGTCTTGCTTACTATTTAATGTTTGAATTCTAATCTTGAGGCTTCCAAATTCATGTAGTCAATTGCACGAGGAATCTTCCTTTGGCTGACTCCCTAAATGACCTCTAGGGAATTCCCAGAGATAAAGAAATTGTGGTGCTCACTTACCTCCTATATTGATACCAATACCCATGCATTCCATTGGTACAAAGATGGAGGCTTGAGGTCAAAAATAGGAAGGAAATGAAAGCTGTGTGACTAGTAGTGTATGGGAAAAATTACTAAGTCCTACATCATAAGGCATAACTATATCAAGTGCTAAGAGACTACTATAAGAGATAAATAATTCATGTAGAGCTAGGTGTAGAACTAGAGATGGTGAGTTCAGATCAAAACTCCAAGAAGAGATTGGAAAGTAATACACGATCTTCTGAAGTAATACTGAGGACCTGTGAGCTATTTTTATTATTTTTTTAAAATCCAACAATATTCAGCCACAATAAAAGATATAGAATTTATTTTTCTTAATGGCCTTACATTAGTTAATTCTGGAAAAAAATTATTGGGGGATCTTAGCTAAGTAATAAATAAAATATACAAGGTCAGATTTACCAATTTTAAATGAAAAGTTTACCTAGAATGATCTTCTCATAAGTTTGGTATTTATTCATAGTCATTAGCACTAGACACTGATATTAAACAGAGTTCTCATGAGAATTTTAATTCTGTAGAAAAGGATTACTTTCAAGTTTTTACCTCTTCGGACATTACTAAAAGTGTTGTTCTATTCCACCTGTCTATAAAGTAGTAAGAACTTCATACTTTGTCCTTGATACCGTATTCTTTGCTCTGCAACTGACATTCCTTTCTTTTATTTACCCAATGATTTCTTGGAGGGAGAGTTCCATCTGCTTGGACTTATTTATCTATAAAGATCTAAAATATGTAAGAGTGAAGGTCAAGAAAGAGACCACAGATCAAAAATTCAATAAAAGGCCAAAATTTACAAAACCCAAAAAATAATGAAACTAAACCAAACTGGAAATCAGAGGTCAGGTGAAAGGCTAAATAAACATAGATTAAGACGAAAAGGTCACACAATGAGCTGTACCCTACCAGTTTCCTCAATTCCCATCCAAAGAGCAAAGGAAGATCCTGTGCCCATTACTCGAAGTTGAGGCAGCAAGATCTCTAAAAAAAAAAATGCCCTCATTTAATAAGCAAGATTACTGAAAAATCCATTGTTGTCTACTTTGTGGCTAAATCAGAATAGTAAGAACCCATAAGTAACAAATTCATGGATGTTACTTCAGCTTTTTAAGCAAGACTAACTTAGCTCCAAGATCTTCAAAAATTGTCATTGACCTACACGGCTGTTCTGCATTCTTCCAAAAAGAAAATCAGTCTCCAAGGCATTCTTAATGGAAAAGTCCTGGATATGATACACATTTCTCTCTCACAACACAGAACAAACTCTTTTGCTGGACACCAGCTTCACTGTGTTGTATCTTCATCTGTATACTGGGAATAGTCACACTTGTCACATAGGATTCATGGGTATAATATTCATAAAACACTTTGAACTTCTCAGATAGTGGACCCTATAAATACGACATATTAGTATTACTATGATAATATGTAAAGATACAGTTACTGCATACCTAAAAATTGATCTTTTTCACTGATCCATGGATTATGGCTATATTTAATTACTACAAAATGCATACAATGTCTTTTTGAAATAAAAGCTGAAAAGACATTTTTTTGTTCAGGTGTTAGCGGAATATTTTTTTTTTATTCCAAGCCAAGTACAAAACATTACAGAAAAAAAAAAAACACTAAAAATGGACTAATCTTCATGGGTTCACCACATATTAGGCATATAACCTACGGGATAAGGTTGTTGAAACCTAAAACCTCCTCTTCCAAAAATTTCTACTGTTGTTTGTTTTTTTTTATAAAAAGATAGCCCAGTGGCTCCCCCTGACTTTTTTCTATCAAGAACTCCTGCTATTTTTCCCTTATGCTTTTATACTTTGAAATGTTTCATCTATCAGATGGAAATTGATTACATAATGATGTCATTATATTTTTTATTAATATGTGTAGGCTGGTTCCTTACCAGTCAGAGCTAATCAACACACTTTTAAGTGGAATTGTATTACAACAATAACAACAACTGCAGAAACAAGAAAATCATATCCTTATCAGTGCATCCCTGTGTGAGTATATAGGCTTTTTTCTCACTCATAGAAAAATGGAAATATCTTTATTAACTAAAATATCCTTAAGCCTAGATGACCCCAGTTTTGAAATTAATGCTTACGAAAGCTATATTTAAAGTCAAGACAAGAGTTCTCACAAAGCATCCTTTTCTTGAGACTCTGTAGGACGTATAGGGCTTTAGTGGCTGGCACTGTTTTAAGTGAATTAAATGACATCAATGCTTTTAATCTTCACAAAAGCCCCTATTATTATTACCATTTTCACAGATGAGGAAACTAGGACACCCAAAGGCGAACTCATGCAAGTCACAAAATTGAAAAGAAAAGGAGTCAAAATTATCCGTATTCAAAAAGAATCCCAGAAAACAGGCTTTACAGTATGCACTATTAACCACCGTGCAAAAGTCCTCTCCTAGAGAGATGTGCAAAACCGAGGGAAGATATAGCTAAATACAAGTTTAATTAGTGGTTGTCTCATGGTTACAACTTCAAATATGTAATAAGTGTTCTGATATAGGTCAGAAACTGTATCTACATAAACATGGAAGAGCATCAAAGAAGGAATAAGTAAAACATTTTCTACATGATAATTTATAAAGCAATTCATATTTAAAAAAAGAAACAATATGAATGACTCCCACAAATAGATACCTAATAGTATTCATTAAATATTCAACTTGACTGAGCTTCTATTTTCTCTTTGTGTATCTCCCAGTGAGGAGGAGGATGCATAAATTCTTGAGGAACTTCAATGCCTCCCTTCAGTGCCTCACTCCCCAACTTTTTCTCCAAAATATACCCAATAATTATCAATAATAACTCAACCTCTTCCCTCCTCCATCTACAAGAACTGCACTGTTAGCATTTGCAAACTCACTTGAGGAGATTTCAAGATCAGTCAAAAGGAATATTTATTATTCTGATCAGGTGAGGACCATCCTTTTAGAAAGCACTTCAGGTATAATGCTATTGGAAAACTGTACTCTTTATACTTTCACCTACTTATGAGTTACCACTACATGGCAGCCACAGTAGAAAGAGCTATAAAAGTGGTGGGAAGGAGATAAATAGGATACACCCTATATGTCAAGTATTCATGAGCAGTAACAAAAAGTATAAAAAGAATGCGAATGCATTTTTTTTTTTACTTCAACTGGTCCATAGGTCAAGCTTGAGTCCAATGGCTCACCCACAATAGCAACAGAGAGCTCACCAATAAAGTTTGTCTGCATTATTTCTATCCAATGAATCATAACTTAAAGCAGCTATTTAAAAATATTTTATTTTATTTTTTAATTAATTTATTTATTTGAGAGAGAGAGAGCATGCATGAGGTGGGGGGGCGGCGGGGCAGAGAGAGAAGGAAATGAGCAGACTCCCAGCGGAGCATAGAGCCTGACACGGAGCTCAGTCCCAGGACCCTGAGATCATGACTTGAGCTGAAACCAAGAGTCTAATGCTTAACTGACTGAGCCACCCGGATGTCCCTAAAAGTATTTTAATAGAAACTCAACTTTTCAACTCTAGGTATCAGAATTTTTGGGGAGGGAGTCCAACTTGGAAAGTCTCATGGCTTTCTTTCCTTCCCTCCCTCCTTCCTTCCTTCCTTCCTTCCTTCCTTCCTTTCTTCCTTCCTTCCTTCCTTTCTTTCTTCCTTCCTTCCTTCCTTCCTTCCTTCCTTCCTTCCTTCCTTCCTTCCTTCCTTCTTTCGGGTCTTCTTTCTCTCTACTCCCTCTGTCCCTTCCTTCATCCCCTCTATCCTATTTCTTGGAAAAGATTAGATTTACCACTGGAAGTGTCTGAATAGCTTCTGTTCTTTTAACAAAATAAAATAATAATTCTATATATTGCAAATGTCATGCCTCCAATGTTCAAGTAACAGAATCTTTTTCTCACTTTGTACTATAAGTACAGATAAGAAAAAGTAATAAAGAAATGTTATTTTTCAAAGTAAAAGGGAAATGTAAATTAAATATGAGAATCTAGAAACATTTTCCTTTTAATTTCTTGAACACCTGATCAAAATTATCAAGGGAAGCAATTCTTTGCCTTCTAAAGAAACACCAAAACTCCTACTATCCTGTGAAAAACATATATTAACAAATTATTAGAAAATAGATTTGAGTCCTGGAATTTACTATGTAATAGTTCACGTATTGAAATTGTTTTAGAAATAAAATCCTACAGGCTTTTGATTAAGTTAATAGCATACAGATTGCAATGTTACTGGACATACAATAGCTGTATGAAAAAGAATAATAAATATCTTCGCAGGAACTGCACGCATAACCCCATTTTGCCATAATTACTTGCTGAACTCACCATATTATAAGGCAAGTATCACGCCTATCTTTCAGAAATGCGGAAAAGCAGTTTGCTATTCTCTCCTACATTCGCCGGGTTTTTAGAGGCCGGTTCATTTTGTCTCCACTGTGAAATATCTTAAAAGGTACCATGGTCTTCTGACGCTAGCAGTAATTTATTATCCCCGTTAATCTTGTAAAATTGCCCTTTGCATGTAATAATTTGTTATTCTTTTATTAGACCTTCTTCTGCATACTGTGTTTATCATAAAGATGTCACCATTGTGATGCCTAGCAACCATTACAATGTTCTGGAGGTGTTTGCATATATTTTCCTGGGGGAGAGATCTGCGTGGTCCCTGCATGGGAGAGCTGTCAGTGGATTCTGATGTATGAGGATAAAAGGAGCCCCTGCTGCAGACTCCAATAAGCTCAAGTCACAGCCTGAAAGCAGTGACTTGGGCATCACTATACTGTGTTAGAAAATGTGTCAATTATCACATGGACCGCCTAAGGGTACTGCCAGGGTCTAGGTCATAAAACCATCAAGACTGAAGGGGGAAAAAATTGATGAAGAAGTAAGTCGAGTTAATTGATAACAAGGAAGACTGTATATGGAATGTTGATTGTAACTTGAGACCCCCCCCCTCCAATTTTTGTCTGAGAAGCTTTCCTGTGGACGATCCCATGAGTAAAACTAAAGCTGTCTATCTTCTCTGACATAAAGTATATATAACGGGCATTTTAGGCATTTCTAAAAGCCAGGAGGTAGTTGTCAAATGAGTCAAGAAGCCATAAAAATAAAAATAAAATCATGCTAATAATGTTATAGTTGTTTTGCTATTATTGTGATTCTTAATATACGGTGCCACTGTTTAGATGTGAATACAGTGGGGACCACTTAAATATGTAGCCTAGGGCTTAAGTCATGAAAGCTTTATGCACCACTTATGTTGGTTTCTGTGCAGTTTACTCAGGGAAAGGGGAGAATACATATTTTTCATACATTTACAGTGCTTTCGAAGCTGCTTGAATTACCCGCTTTTTAAACTTCCTTGTGTTCCCCTGAATTACTGATAATATTTAAGGCATTTGCATCAGATGAGTTCCTTTAAGAAATCACTATTCACTAGGCATGGGAATAGTCATTTAAGGGAAAAAAAAAAACAGCTCTTTACATAAGGTGCCCAAACTACCAGTCCATGAGGCAGTTTTGCTAAAAACTTAAATTTTATTAAACAACATAATATAAATAATATCGAGTAGGCACTCTGCTCAAAATATTTAGGCAGCCAGCCACACATAGATCCTGAGGTACCCAGGATTACTGCCTCAGACTTTTCAAAAGCACATCACTTTCCAAATACATTGTTAGGACACAGGCCAGAAAATTATCCGTCCTTTTATTAGTGTTAAACAAAAAGATTCGTCTGTACTAAATTTTCAGTTTTATGAAGAACATATAAAAAGACATGGCTTCTCTCACTTCGAATATAATTGGAGAAACATTCTTCATGGCAGTAATGTCAATAGCGATGATAATTACAAGCACTATTCCCCAGTATAGATTTATCTTCCGGCACCGGATATTTTCTTTGAAGGTAAAACCAAATTTTGAATTAGAAGAAGCCGTATCAGAAAAAATCAAAAACAAAAATGGGCTTCATTAAAATATTTAACTAAAACCTTTCATCTCTTCAACTAAAAGCATTCAACTAAAAGTTCTTACTCCTGGCCAGTATTCCAGCGAAGCAGAGAGACGTTTTATTAAGCCTTGTCTCTCATCTATTCCATTTTTGCATAAATTGACACAATTCTTCTATGTGTGTAAGGACAGCAATGTAATCTTCCAAAGAGATATTTAAGGTTTGTTTTTTTTTTTAATTTAGACACTATATGGCAAGTAGGAAGATAACAGATTCTGGACTCTGTAGACTTACCTTTACTGCATGCTATCTAGATAGTTGCTAAAGTTATAGAAGCCTTAGGTTACATATCTAAAAAAAAATGTCTAATATGGCAACACCTGTTCATCCTGCTGCATAGAACTATGAAAACCAAATTGAATAATTGCTGTTAAAATGTTTCAGACAATAAAGTGCCACAAAATATTAGTCCTAATTATCCACATTAGGCTTAAATTATTTTAGCCCATCAGTATTATCTATTACTATTATTTTCAAAATACACTCAATTATTAATTGCCTAGGAATTTTTGCAATAGACCAAAACTTCCTTTTGATAGCTTAATAAAACAAAAGAAGGGCTATTCTGGATAGATAACGGATTATCAATTTGCAGTTTTTTCTTCCTTTCTTTGTAATAATAATAGGAATTTGTTCTGAAATGGGATGGATTGTAAGGCTATTCCCCAAATATATAAAAATTCCAAGTTTGGGCCTGGAACTATAGATCATGAGTTTGGAGACAATTCAGGTTCAGTATTTTCAGAGGGAGTCCCCATAAAGGCAGTAAAAGGCAGAGTGGGGAGGGGAGGGTAGTAATTTAAACAGAAACTGTTTCAAAGATAATATGATACCATATTCTATTAGAAAATAATAGCCAGAATGGTCCGTGGGCACTAAAATTTAATTGGACTTGCTGTAATAATGTGGGGTGTGGAAAATACACTTTTAAACTGACCTGAGTGTTTGCTGTGGTTTTCAATGAAGAGTTTCCTTTATCTTATTACAGCAAATTTATCTTCTAGGGATATCATAGGAAAGAAATAGGCAACTCTTCAAACAAGATAAATGGAAACTTTGTAATGAAAACTCCTGTATCTCAGGTTTGTAACAATACCCACTCATTTGTACATGTGACATAATAGCTCATGAAGAAGGACTGCCTGGAGAAGAACCATGTCCTCTTAGATAATAAATAATGTGCTGATATCCAGACTGGAAGCAACTCTCTTGGCCAGAGCAGAATTGCTTCTGAACTAGCTCTATACTAATTGACAGAATGCAAATAATTCAGTTAGTAGGGAATACAACCCAGTTAATTCATTAGAATTATATTAGCTCAAGTGACAGAAATCCAAAATGGAAGTTGATCAAATAAAGCCACCATTTCACTCTTTCACATACACAAAATCTGAGCGTAAGCCTCTCAGGGCTCTTACGTGTTCCAAGATTAAAAGGAATCTGGATATTAAGTCATCAACATGTAGCTTTTATCTCATTGTCCAAGATGACTTTTCAAGCTCCAACATTCCAAATTCACATTCCAAATGGAAGGAAGTTTGAATGATAAGTAAACATGCATTACTTAGGATAAAAATCTAAGCCATTAATATATCCCAAATAAATGAAAAATAAAGATTTTTGTTTTCCCCACATTCATCATTCCAGGTTAGTTTAGCTGGCTGCTCTTCACTTCCGTGGTCACCAAAGGACACAGATTCCTTCTACCTTTTTTTCCTCATCATTCCTAGTCTTAGTTTATACAGTTGACCCTGGAACATAGACATGTCCACCATGAAGCTCACATGAAAGGGAAAAGTAGAACATGTGATCAATTTTTCAAGTCCAAGAACTAGAAATGACACATATGAATCATTTAACTCATCTTTTATTGGTAAGAATATCATAACATGGGTACATTTGAAAGTGATTAGAGCTGAGTAAAGCACTATCTGCCTGGGCATCTACCTCCCGGCTACAAATGTATTATTATGGAAAAATAAAAAACAAATTTTAGTTTTTATTTAGAAGTCTGCTCCACAAATGGTCTATACATTCCTTCTGAAGTCACATATGATGGACACACACAATACTTTCATCTACCGGAACATAGTCATATGGCCCTGGCTACTTACAAGGGAGATGGGGATTTACAGCCTTTCTGGCAGGCAGCCGTGGGCCCCATGAAACAAAGCAACACATTCTAGTAATGATAAGGAATAGGAAAATTGAATCTCTTTTACATCACACAACCAAAGTAAATGTACTAAGCAAAGGATATTATCATTTTAATTTAGAGCATAATATACAAGAACAAACATTCTTAATGGTGTCAAAAGGTAAATGAGTGTGAAGCAACAGAGCCAGACTGTGCTTGGGAGCACAGACATGTGCAAACTGAAACAGATTAGATAAATTTTAATAGCAGCTCAAATTTCTTTGATTACTATTTAAAATCATGATCCTTTAAAGTAATAGTAATTACTTTGTTAATACATTTTTAATATGCCAGTTCTTTTGCCTATCCAGATTTGTGGATTCCTCTAGAGAATTTATCATCCTTACTGTACTTGGGTACATCTCCATAGAAATAATAACATAGGTTTGGGGGCACCTGGGTGGCTCAGTGGGTTAAGTGTCTGACTCTTGATTTTGGCTCAGGTCATGATCTCAGGGTCCTGAGATCAAACCCCACATTGGGCTCCACACTGCGCGTGGAACCTGCTTGAGATTCTCTCTCTCCCTCTCCCTCTGCCCCTTCCCCCACTCCCTCTCATGCTCTCTCACTCACTCTCTCTCAAAAAAAAAATGATAATAATAATAATAAATAACTAGTAGGCTTGGGACAATTCTCAGAACTCTTCTACCTATTTATCAATTTAACCACCTAATATTTATTGATACTTAATTAGTGCTAAACACAGCTTGGGCATTCAGGATTCAATAATAGAAAAGGTAAAAAGCCATAGTCCTAGAGCTCATATTATAATAGGGAAAGGGGGCTATACTAAGGAACACATTATTTGAAAATTAGGGCTCTAAAAACAAAAGAGGACATAGAGGGATGGGATGAGGTAGTCATTACTACAGTTAGTACATGAGGAAAAGCAACTTCGATAAGGATGACATTAGGAAAGAGATCCAAAGAAATGATGTAGAGAAGGGTGAGGGTGAGGTAAGTGAGCTATAGCAGAGTCAGAGACAGAGATGTGGCCTGGGATAAAATGGTGAGGATCTTTTAGGCCATACTGAGGATGGGAAGCCCTAAGATGACACTGAGCATAAAAGTTACTCATTTTTCTTTTGTTGCAATAGGATTACTGTGGCTGCAAAGTGACTAGTTAGAAGACTATTACAATAGTCCCGATGAGGAACGATGATGGTGGTCTTGAAATGTGATCAGAAAACGGACAAAATTTGCTGATGATTTGGAGGAGGTGGGCAAAACAATAAAGGAACTCCAGGTTGACCCAAGTACTATGGAGCAATTGGCAGACTGGATGGATGTGCTGTGTATTGGCATGGGAAACTGGCAAAGGATAAGTAGTGGAGAAGAAATCAGGAGTTATATTTGGGGCAAGTTAAGTCTGAGTTACATATTTCTGTGTAAACCTGAGCAAGTAACTATATCCCAGATTCCTTACCTATAATTTGAGAATAATAATATTATTAACTTCATGAAGTTATTATGAGGATTAAATTAGTTAAGACATTCTTATCTAAACCTTTAAGATAGTGACTAAAACATAATGATGGCTCAGTAGGGTTAAATGATAGAAAAATATAAATGCCAAAGAGAGAGAATTGAGAAGGAAATTGTGTATATGATTCTAAATTCAGAGGGGGAGGTCTGGGGCTAGGGGTAGAAATTTGTGGGCTTTAGTGTCTGGGTGGTATTTAAAGCTGTAGGAGTAAGGGAGATGACCTGGGGTTTGAGTGTAGATAGAAAACTAAGGAGCTCAGATGCTTAACATCTGAGAAATCCAGGGTTTGGAGGTGAGGAAAAAATGAAGAGAAGATCTAGAAAAGGAAACTGAAAAGAAGTAACCAGTGAGGGAAGAGGAGATCCCAGTGAACAGGAAGTAAGGCCTCATGTTTCCTACTTGATATTCAATGAGCCAAAAAGACGAAGATTGAATTAATTAATGGAGGGGTGGCTGGGTGGTTTAAACGTCTGCCCTTGGCTCGGGTCATGATCCCAGGGTCCTGGGCTCCCTGCTCAGGGGGAAACCTATTTTTCCCTCTCCTTCTGCCTGCTGCTCTCCCTGCTTGTGCTCCCTCTCTGTCAAATAAATAAATAAAGTCTTTTTAAAAAATAAAGATAATTAATTAATTAATTAATGGAGTAAAATGGAATTTTTATTGTAGCACTCAAGTTAAAGGAATTGAGATTACACAGATATTAGTGGCTCTAACTGAACCCAAATTGACAAAATGTGACTCCCACCCCTTATTTCACATTGTCTCAGAAGCATTTGTTTAAAAATGTACCTTAAAATTTTGTCAGAGGTCTCTATCAAGGCTACATGTTTACAGTCTCCCAAAGTCGTCATGACATCTGTTCATATTGAGTGTTCTAGCACCACCATATTCTATAACATGCCAAAGATCACCAGAGGTATTTCTCTATGACATATTCAACTATACTTCATGTTCTTTATTTCATTGTATTCAACATTATTAGAAACTCATTCCAATAATGGAGAAGGTAGAAGCAAGAAATTATATATATATATATATATATTTGTTTTGGTCTTCTTACATTGCCATATCTTACAATCATTCTGGCATCCAGAAGTCCTTGGATATTTAGTTCATGGGAAAGATGAAAACCATTATTTTTCAAAATAAAAAACAGTTTTGATTTTGATTGCAAGTGAAGTGTGCACATTAAGTTGTATTTTATCAAACCGATTTTCTCAATATTGGGCACTGATTTTTAGAGGTGACAACCTCTAAAAAACAATTTTCCATTTTCTTGACAAAACATTTATGTCTGATCATGGTAGCTCAAAGGGTCTGAGTCCAAAATGGAATGGACTAGAATCAACTAGTAACTTAGGAATGACTGAAAAATGTTATTTTCCTCCAGAAGGACAAGAATTCCATTTAATTTTCTAGGAAAGGTAATTTAGAAGTAATACTGCCGTCTCTATGTTCATGTAAATGGAAGCAAACCAAACACGTGTGTGCACACACACACACGCATTTAACATATTTCTAAAAGGTGAACTAAGACAGAAGGAGTATGATCAGACTGGCAACATTTAGCATCCAGTAGAACATAAGGAAGAATATTTAAGTTAAATATAATGTTATAGACCAAGAACTCTGTTTCTCTAATCAACAACAACTAGTTCAGAGATCTGTCAGTTGCTCAACCTCATGACCTAAGGTGATAGAAGACTCATAGCAAACTAAAACCAGCTGGCTGTCTGTGTAGAGTACACACTAGTTGACTCTGAGTCCTGGAATGGATGTACAAGCACAAATGGGTGTGTGCACGCTGGGCGTCTGCTTCCTCTCAACTGTCCTCATTAGGTGGGATAAAGGCTCAGGCACACGTTTAATGTAATTGCTAGTAAATATGGTAACTATTTTCTTCTACTAAAGTTACAAAAATTCTTTGAATTTTATATCAGGGACTAAATTTGTAATGGAAAATGATGTTCGATGGTGTTTAAATGCAGAGTATGTCACTTTATAAAGCATAGGACTCTTTTAAGTTATTTTTTTAACTTTTTGACATGTGTCACAATTTGGAATTCTGCTCTCATGGGATAAATGCCAGATTACATGGTGTAGTATTTTTATCCTCTGTACTTTCGCTGTAGAAGCATACAACATCAAAGGAGAAGCAGATCACTCACATCAGCAGAAAATGGAATAGGACTATAATATGCTGGCTTTGATCTTGCCTTCTCGTAATTATCTTGGCTGCATGCATGCATTGAGAGTAAGATTTGAATTAATAAGGCCAAGAAATCCTAGAAAATGTAAGAGGTATCCCTGAATATAAACTTCACCTATCTTCAACATGATAGATTGCAATGGAGTCTACCAAGTTGTGAGTTGTTAATTTAAAGCATTAATCCTGAAATGTTACTCTCTTTGAGACTCGTCACAGCTCTATTTAAGACAGCAATGTTGGAAATTAAGACATCACTTTTAAGTTCCACTCACCTCTAGTAAAGAGTATTTACCTAACATCCATCTGGTTTCGTGTAGGTTTTCACATTACAGGACCTAAGGTAAAAATCATTGTTTCTTTTTTTTTTTTTTTTTTTTTGAGTCATCATCGTAGCTCCGTCCACTCATTAAAAACTCTTTGAATATTGCCTTAGGAAAGATATTGCTTTTGATATGGAAAGTAAATCAAGTCATCAACATCTACATAGGATTTATACACAGAGGGTGGGATATTATACACTGAGCCCGTCTTTTCATTTTCCTATGTGCTTGTTTACCAGTGTCCATTACTATATTGGCTGAGAGGATTCTATTTTTCCTCTACGTGAGTAAAAATTACCCTGTTTATTGGAGGTTAATAGGTGGCTATGTTTCAGGAATATCAAGGACCAACACGCTCTAGAGACTAGGAAGTTTTCATCAGCAAAATATTTCTACAATGTGTGAGGATTCAATTCACTTTGTAACCGATCAGCAACCACATATGAGAGCCTAGCACTCGGTTGACACCAAATAGTAGGTGTTTCACTTACATAAAAGTGTCTCACAAGACATTGTGTCCATTCTAAGTGGAGACTGCTTCACCTACAGTAGTATCCAGACGGCTCTTAGAAACTTGTTAACTTATCTGTACCTGAAATAAATTAGAACCAACGGATTCCATTTTTATCTACTAAATGCAAGTTAAATGCACATGAATAAAGCCATCAGACTGAATAATAGGGAAGCAAACCTCGGTTTCCTTCAAAACATTACACAAAAAGCAAAAAAAAGATGTCTTAAATCTTACAAAGCAGGGTCAGGAACCATTCGTGTAGCAAACTGACAAAAGAACGAACTTCTCTGAAGAAACGTTTCCTCTCGGGATTTAAAATAATTCCTGATTCTCTCTAATGATCCAAACTCATGTTGTAATAAATTAGGGTTGAGAAATAAAGACTTTCCTTCCAAGAAAACACCAGCCACAGCTTTCATATTTTTTAAGTGTTGCAAATTCTAGTTTGCGGTATAAACAATAATAAAAGTATTTACTTCACTAAAAGCGGTGTTCAATTCCACCTAGTGACTTTTCAAGAGAGTTAAATATACAGGATACTCTTTAACCAATGCTTATATATACTCAGCCAGGAAAGTTGAAAATAACGAGCATTCCAGAGTTGTGATAGGGAATGAAATATACTCCTGTCTCCTCTTACAGACTTCCCATATCCCTGATTTGTGCTGGGATGTGGTGTGTCTGCCTCTGGTTATCTGTAAAGTAGCTCAGGAGCCAAACAAGAACTCAATTTTAGTGAAAGGGAGAGCTTTGTTTGCACCCTACCTCCCAAAGTGCTGACAAGCAAGAAACCAATCATTCTCATAAGTATGTGCTAGCTTCCCATGGAGGTTTTATTTTTCACTATGGACAAAATGAGAAATGTTGGAAGTTTACAGACTAACAATTAGCTAACCAAAAGTAAGCATCTAGTTTTCAGTAACAGGCAGGCATCTTAAAGAAGAGGTAGGTCTTGTCTCTCCTGGAGTTGAAGCTCTGGAGCAACTTGTTAATTTAGGGGGAAAAAAAGGCCTGTGAGCAGGTGTACCACTGTGATCAGAAATATTCTTTAAAAAAAAAAAGAGCACATGTATCATTAAGTAGGCTATCTATATAGAAAGAAGGAGTAAGTCTCAGCAATCGGAGTTGGCCTCCGGTTGCAAAATTCATATGGTCTCAGTAGCTTGCAGTCCTGCCAACCAAAATTCTAAAAACTGTTTTTCCCCCCTCTCCCACATCGCTCAAGTTCCTTGCAGTCTTAAGTGTTGGAGAAAAGGTCACTGGAGTTAAAGCAGTGGCTGGGAGGACTTCCCATATAAGCAAAGCCCATTCCCAGTGGCTGTTACTTGTTCGTTTTTCCAGCTGAATGAAATCCAACAGGGGCAGGCTTGGATTCAGGCTCACATCAGCCCAGTCCCTTCAGCAGGGCCTGGATATTAAAGTAGGGGTGATTTAGGGAGCTGTGTGTGTTGGCGTCCATCTGCCAAGAAATGCAACGTACTGCTCAGATCTGGGAAGTCCTTCAGCCTGGCTGTGTGTTCTCACCACTGCCTGAGAGTATTTGAGCCCAAGATTTCTTTCCTTGTGCGCTGAATGATTGTGGTGCACCCTTCGAACAGAAGGAAACATAAGACATCCAGAGTGGTTTAGGAACACCATAGCTTCCTCCTCTGGTTTTTACTTGAACATAAAATATATTTAAAATGCCTAAAGTTATTTTATACCAGAAATGTACAGATTCCAATATCGGCACCCGATATAAAAGTAAATTATTTCAGTAATAGAACATTGTGGTGCAAAAGCCCTCAACAAACAACAGCTCCTTCATGATCTCTAAGCCTATCAATTACATTTTATTATTTCTCTGAATTGTGGCATTGAAAAAATTTTAGTGTTAGGTTGTTTATAGCACTTGCATATTTCTTCAGAATGCCGAAAACAAAGAGACTTTCCTGCAAATGACAGACTGTAATTTCCATATTTCAACAAATCTCTTTCATTTCCTAAATAAACAACAGAAATTTCTATCTGAGGTCTCTGTGACCTGATGACTCAGCCAGTAATTTAAACTCATAGGGCCTCATGCAAGCAGCATTTTGGAGAACCGTGGATTTAAGGGTCCTGCTGCCATTTCAGAAAGACAATGGGTGAATTCTCATTCCCACTAGTAGTGTACTCTAACGGCTGATATTTGACTCACTTGTTTTACATTAATAATCTGCGGAGAGACAGAACTTACTAGAAGCTTCAGGTCCAGTATTTACACCTCTGCCTTTGCCCATACGTTTCAATTAAAATACAGACACCGAGGACATTCTATTCTGGGTTATCGAAGGGTAAGTGTGTGTTACTGTTTTCTTGTGGTTGCCAACCACATGGCATAATTTCAGAGGTATAATTATTACCCTGATTTAGGGCTTTACTATTGAATTAAATACTGCAGATCTGCGTTCCCACACTGGTTAAGTTGCCTTTTTTTTTTTTTTTTTTTTTTTTGGTAATTTTACCAATAATACAGTCTATCAAAATAATTAAACATAAGATAAAAAGACACGGTGATTTTTAAAATTTTGAATCCTGACCTGAAGTGAAAAAATATTAATAAATACAAAAAAATTGTGACCTTTTCAACTGTCAGGATTATGCTACTTAAAGATGCATGATAGTAATAATAAAATCTCAAAATATTTGTGACTTTATAAAAAAACAGAACTCGAAAGTTTGAGATCAGGAATGTATGTGCATGAAAAACTACATACAAGTATTGTATGTTTCTTGAATGAAAACAGGAAAAAGTAAACAAAAGAGAAGGGCTATGAGGAGTTATGCATTTTGAAATATTTATAATTAATTGTTATTTGCTAAACACTGACAGTTTTTCAGGATTTTTTTTCTACAGAACTTAAATAGAAATCCTTGTAAACCCAATCCTTTTAGTGTGTTTTCTGGCAGATAATGAGCATAATGCCAACATGTTTCATTTACTCTATAACCTGGGATACAGATAGATTTGTATCCTGCCTCTGTGGTCCTGATGTAGTTTGAGAAGCACCAGGTAACTAAAATACTTGATGTGAAATACAGGTTTTTGGTGACCAGTAGTTAACCTATACAACTAAATAGGTATTTCTCAAACACCCTCAAGAGAGCACTAGCTTTGGGGCACCTGAGTGGCTCAGTAGTTAAGCATAAGCCTTTGGCTCAGGTTAGGATCCCAGAGTCTTGGAATTGAGCCCCGCATCGGGATCCAACTCCGCGAGAAGCCTGCTTCTCCCTCTCCCACTCCCCTGCTTGTGTTCCCTCTCTCACTGTGTCTCTCTGTCAAATAAATAAATAAAATCTTAAAAAAAAAAAAAAGAGGGAGAGAGCACTAGCTTTACCTGTGATACTTTTTTTGTGAAAACAGTCATGGATCCTCTAACAGATTGCTAGCTCATTCTATCTGAGAGAATCAGTCCAAAAGCAAGTTTCTCTCTTTATGTCTTCTCTGCCTCAGACCTTGGGTCTAATACAGTTGGCACTTAATAAGTAAAATATATGGTTATAAAGAATACAGAATGATCACTTTACATAAACAACATAAATGTATTGAACAAAAACAGAAGAAAAATTTTTTCAACTAGTGTGGGTGCAATGGTGCAGTCAACAAACACAGTCAAGCAGTCAAAAAATAATAATATAGATTTTCCATCTCCCTTGGACCTCAGTATAGAAAATATTAATAGGGACTTATTTGTAATGGTCAACTATACTCGTAAATATCTCCATTCCATGTTCCTGAATTCTTGCACAGTCTATAGGTGCTCCAGATCCTCTGATGCATCTGGTCATCTACAGACACTAAGAATATTTTCTTTAAAAAACCCTCAACTTGGTCTGAAACTTGCTGTCAAGCTGTAATAAGGTTGTGGAAGCAAATGCTGTCCTCTTAATCTGAGCATTATTTACTTTCTCTTCAGGAATTTTGGTAACATTTGCCTTGATTCTTTATGTCTTTTGTTTTTTGCTTACTTTGGGGGGGGAGAAATTTTTAAATGACCTTAATTTTTTTTCAGATCACATGCTTATGGTTCCTGGTTGTCTTTGTAAAGCAGATCATATGTTCTTGTGAGTCCTTTTAGATTTCAATTGCTCATCTACATATGCTCTTAGATCTATAATCTTACCAATTCTATTGTTATTCGGTTCATAAAATATTTATGTTTCAGATTGTAACACTTGGCCTCTAAGAAGAGTCAGGAAAAAAGATGGATGTTGTACTTGACTTTACAGTGCTTACTGTCTAGTGAGAAACATAGACAAGTAAGCAAAAAAAAAAATCAAAACACACTGTGATAAAGTCTGTGTTAGTGATTTCAAGGAAGCACGTCACCTAATCCAAATCTGGAGGTTCAGAAATGTCTTCTTAGAGAAAGTAGAAGTCCAATTTGAAATCTGAAGGATCAAATGAAACCTGAGGTCCGTGTGAAAGTGGACTGGCTCATTGGAGGGTGGAGGAGCTGGGTTATCAAGTAAAGAGCTGGGTAGATGACAGGGAGGGTGCTCTAGGCAAAAGATTCCACGTAAAGGTCCAAGGCAGGAGGAAACAACTCCAAGGGTCAGTGCCTAAGAGATGAGACATCTGGAATCTAGTAGTGCAGTCTTGAAAGCGAAGTTGAAATATTTAGCCTTCAGTCTAAGAGCAACAGAGAGCTGTTGGACAGGATTTTAGGAGAGTGGTGACAGGATAAGACTTGTGTTTCAGGAAAATCACTTTGACAGGGGTGTGGGTACAACAGATGGGAAGAAGATAAGACAGAGAGGACAGCAAAGTAACCCTGTTCTTGCTGAAGATGGAATAGTAGGGAAGCAAGAAGGCCTAGCTTTGCACAGGAAGGAGGGCATCTTGTCCTTTGGCCCTGGAAGGCAGAGATAAGAATGTACACAGAGAGACAGACATTTTCAAGTCAATATTTGAGTGACTTTATTTTCTCAAAACAAAAAAAAAAAGCTGTTATAATACATTAACAGGGTTAAGTGTTAAATAGAGTTAAAAGAGCAGATAGAAGATTAGGAAATTTGAATGTGTAGGGCAGCAGTCTTCAAAGCTTGTGGTGTCTTTCCAACAGCTCACTCAGCAGCACAAGTACATGAGATGGAAAGGGTGACTAGGTACTTGAACTAGAACAGGGTTTTACAAGTGCCGTGCAGAAGAAGAGATGCTGGAGAAGTTGGGGGTTGATAGGTATACATTTCCCATGCATTTGCACCAGAGACACACTCAAATATGCATTGGGCTGGGAATAACGGGGTCGCATAAAGATGTGTTAAGCTTTTATGGTGATCAACGATGACCTCTGCCTAGTCATACTACCTTCTAGCACACTTGCATAGACCAAGAAACGGGTCATTTATAATCCCTAAACCCTTGAGCACCACAATCTAAGCTTGGAGAGATGTGAGAGCAAGAGGTCGCTGATGAGTGGGCTGTGCTATATAGAGAAGTTGTAGGGAGGGAAAATGGAAAACGGAGATCATTAAAGGCACCGTGTAAGTGAGAGCATAAGAAAGTCAGAATGATTAAGTAGCCTTGGATAAAGATTAAGGAATTAGAGTTCAAGTTTTTTGTGATCTGATGGCATTTCTAGATGACAAATCCATGACATCCTCATGGAAAGGGATAGCTGAACTGAGTGTGGAATCCATGCATCTGTGAGTGCATGGGTGGGTGGGTGGGGTTAACAGGGGAGATCCAAAGTGAAGAGCCATGGATGTGGACAGTTCGATGGATAACCCGCACGAAGAGTATTGTCACAGAGCATGGTGCCTGGGTATTGAAAAAGCAATGTAAATCCTTAACTATGGAGCAGTTACCAGGAACGTAGAAGATGGGAGCCCTGAGGGAAGGCAGGTGGCACACTGGGAAGGTAGGCACCTGGGACAGCATGTGTGGTCCGAAACTGGCAATGAGGAAGTGGAAAGAATGCCTCTCCCACCTTTGGATCCTGTGATAAATACCTAGTTAAGGATGAGTATAGGAGTGTTTTATATTGTATAAATCTCCAGAATATTCCCTGTGAAGATTTGAGAGGGAGGAAAGCAGAAGCAGGGAGAAATGAAGCAAAGAATCAATGGGCATGGGAAAGAAAAAGAACAGGCAGTAACTGGAAGGCCTAGTTTAGGTAGTGACCAACAATTATAGGAACATGAGATGTGGTGTAATTAGATTAAATGCAATTAGAAAATGATGTTTGAAGTTAGTCAAACAAAGGGATTCAGGGAGTTTTGCCAAAGAGAATGTTCCACTTGGTAACCAACTGCTCTGGTAGCGTGTGAACATGCCAAAGAAACTTGAAAGACTTTTCTCAAAACAGAGAGCAGAGTCTGACATCGCTTTCACATGACTGAAGAAAACATAAATTTAGTTGAACTGGACTCATTATGAAACCTCACTGAATTCCATTATCAATTAAGAAAGGCCTCTTACTAGTATAACCAAACAATAATTTTCCTGACTTCCTCATTTGTTCCTGCTTTTTTTGGCCATGGAGAAGCCAGAGAAATATTCTGGAATGTTGGGATTGGGCAAAGTAAGGGAGTACTGCAGTTCTGGCTTCTGACTCAATTCTACTTCAGCTTCCCACCCTTTGCTCTTCCCTGCCTCCCTAAATAAGGCAGAATAAAGCTTATTATTAATAAATTAAGTCTTCTTTTCTCTCTCCATTCTCCTTATTCAGTAATTCTGAACCAGAAGGACCTAAAACTCAGCACATGACCTGCTCTAAAACAGCCCTAGAATGTGAGAAACAATCTATCTGGGAGAACTTTAATAATGTTTTGCTGAGAAAAATTTAACCACGACAAGTTGGGGATGCTTAAAGAAAAGATAATATGAAAAATTATTTGTATTGTTATATTTTTATTGTCTAGTACTCGCCCCTGGCTCCCAAGGGTCTTGAATATGGCAAGACTGGGAAGCAGAATTCAGCCAGTATAAACTCCATTAACACATTGTGTTAACCTGAATTTAGTCCTGAGCACACAGCACCGCTCGCTAGCTGAAAAGATGCTGGAGGGCAATGATGAATTCAGCTTATGTTGATTAACTATCTTGAGAAATATAATTTTTGCTAAACTTTGAATTATTCTGAAATTAGGTTTTATAGTGACTGTATATGTATATGGGTATACTTGTGGGTACAGAAGAGTTGAAGGTGCTTTTGCCATACACTTTGCAAGTCAAATGTTTATGACATTGTCACAAAGCAAGAATATGTTTCCTCCCTCTCTAACAGTGACTACACTTTCCCATTAAACTAAAATACTGAGTTTGATTATATAGAAGAGAAATGTCTATCTGTGGCTATTAATTTTTCTATTAATCACTTTGCATAAGCTGATCTTTATACAGTGAGAATATCAATGGCATATGAACTTACCTTTTGATGTTAGAAGCCTTTGTCCAATGATGGAGCAATTACAATGATAGGATTTTAAGAGTTGAAATGTATTTTAAGCTGCAATAGGGCATAATATTTAGGGAACTTTTAATGTGTCAGTAGGTGCTGAACTATGCATATGAATTACTCCATTTTATCTGATGACTCTTTTATATGTAGAGTTGAATAAATATTTCTTAACCTCTTCAGAGTAAAGGAGGTCTCCTTCATTTAATTTCCTCTTCTGGGATTCATAAGAGACAATACAAGTAATTCTACACTATTACTAAAATTCTAAGACTAAGAAATTTAACAAGCTCTGAGGATAACAGATTTCAGTGTTTAACAACACGTATATTGAGAGTTTTCACTACTTTCTTTAGTCAGCATTTTTAACTAAATCTAAATCTTGTTGCTTGTTTCACTATAGATATTATGATTAACAAGACAAACAGGCAAAACCAGTCCTTCCTCCGAACCATGAGATGATGGACTCTGAAAAACAAACTGAGGGTTCTAGAGGGGAGGGGGATGGGAGGATGGGTTAGCCTGGTGATGGGTATTAAAGAGGGCACGTTCTGCATGGAGCACTGGGTGTTATACGCAAACAATGAATCATGGAGCACTACATCAAAAACTAATGATGTAATATATGGTGATTAACGTAACAATAAAAATTTAAGAAAAAAAACATAAGGAAAAACAAACAAACAAAAAAAACTAGTCCTTCCTTTCCTTCAATCTCTGAACTTCACACTGGCTTTGTCTCATTAAATCTTTTCTAATGATTCTTGGTAATTTGCGATTGCCTTCCTTAAAAAAGCTTAAATATATATATAAGATTTAAGTAAAATGAATGTAATGGGATGATACACATAGATAAGAAACTTGGGTATAACTAATTCGTCTTTCTTCATCAAACACTGGGTCCCAGAATTTCAAAATAAGATAAACTTGGGACGCCTGGGTGGCTCAGTCAGTTAAGCGTCTGCCTTCGGCTCAGGTCATGATCCCAGGGTCCTGGGATCCAGTCTGGCATCGGGCTCCCTGCTCAGCGGGGAGCCTGTTTCTCCCTCTCCCTCTGCTACTCCCCCTGCTTGTGGTCACGCTTGTGCGCTCTCTCTCTCTGTGCCAAATAAATAAAATCTTAAAAAAAAAAATAAGATAAACTTACAAAATGAATAGACTGGCCATAATTTCATATTCTGTTTTGTTTTCTTACATAGACTTATAAAGATGGTCTTTAAGGTTTATTCTGTCATCATGGATTTACATAAAGTGTATGAAATATTTTTCCTACCTTCTTGTGTGTAAAATAAAACATGCACTGGCATCTTTACGGAAAACTTAACTAAACAAAAATGTAATAGTTAGATTTTCTTTTTCTATATGATTTTAGGATAAAATTATTAATTATTCTCCTATACTATCAATTCTTTATTATTTGGTACAATGAGTTGCAGTTTAAAACTACTCAGGCAAATAACAACCATTCATAAACTGTACTTACTGTGAGAGTCAGATGTATACATATTGTTGTCAGAAGACTTGCAATAGTAATAAACTTAAACCAGTTCAAATCTACTGTAAGATAATGAGGTAGTTCCTGAAGCCAGTCATGTTTTTGTCCTTTTCCCCACACACTGGAATGGTACAAGGGGACCAGGCAGCTCTAAATACCTGGGAGGAGGGTGGAAATTGAAGAAATCCATAAGGAGAAAAAAACTGAGAGACAGTTAAATTCTATACTTCATCATCCCTCCCACTATCCCCCAAGGGCCACCACCTCACTTTGCAAGTCAGCGGTCAGAAAGAGGCAGCCAGAAAAATGCTATTTTAACTGTTTATTTGATCTGAGACCCCAAATTATTCTATCTTTATAAAAGTTAATATACTTATATTTGGCTTGTAATTTCAGAACTGGAAAAACAAATATGGGGAAATCTTCATAAGAATGTTTTCACATTTTTTCTCAGTGGAAGAGGATATGTGAGTAGAAACAATATATAAGTTCAAATATTCAATTTAATAGATTACAACCTGACTAATCAATTGACAAAGGATTTCTTGCGGTGACTAGCCATGTGTCATCAGGCAAATTACATCAACTTTCTATACCCAAATGTCCTCATCTATAAAATGAGGATATTCAAAGTTCATAGAGTTTTTTCAAAGAATGTTATATAATTTTTAAAAATCACTTCATGAATTTAGAACAATATTTGGTATGCAGTAAGAACTCAGTAGGCATTTGTTGTTACTATTGTAATGTATTTCTTAAGATCCACATTCCTGCTAGTCTCCTTAAATTATGATTTTGTGATGTAATTATTTTAACAAGTTCAGGCCTTCCCAGTCAATAAAATGTTTCCTCATTTAAAAACTCAACTCACTCTTTGAATATTCACTTTAAGTTCTTCTTGTATATAAAAACTTGTTTTCTATTCCCTATCTCTGGTGTCCTTATCCACACAATCGCCATATTGGAGTCACGGTGTTTAGGTCCATAGTTAGTGCTATAATTATGCTATCTATTTGAACTTTCTATATTTATGTTCAGCCCAAGCAAAGATTTTAAGTTGTAACAATAAAACTACCCAATTTGGAATACAACCTAAAAATAAACTCATTTAAACTGGAGACTAGCTCACTGGCTTAATGAACTTGCCTTTCACCGAAGAAATCGAAATTCCCAAATGTGTTGGTTTATTAGAGGAAAACTGTAATCTGAGCTTTGTTTATTCCAACCAAGCTCATTCTCACTGTCACCTACCCCAACTCCAGTCTTCCATGTCTGCTTCCTTCAAGCACATAAGCACACCGCACGCACACGCCGGGTAGCATGATTGACTGGTCCCATCCACAATGCCAGTCAAGGCATGTTTAAATGAATTGGTTTATGTGAGAGGAGACGTTCGCTATTCACCTACCTATATGTTGTCATCGTCTCTGATCGATTCTGGTGACTTCTACCACTAAAGGCAAGAATGAAATAATATATTTATATGCTTCTTGCAGATCATCTGATCACAGTAATTTCTTGAGAATTATGAATGGAGCCGAGCAGGGACGACCTTCATTGTTTTTACAGTCATTTGACAATCTCCAAGCTTCACTGGTATCTTCTCATTTGGGGGTGGGGGGGAAGGGCGGGAGAGGCGTTCTGCCCAACGTCTTCCTCTGTATTTCTTAGTTTATTAATTTGTTCAGTATATTTTATTTTGGTGCTCCCTTTAAAAGTGTGCAGCAGCATGATACATTCGGTCTGCTCTGTTTAAAGTTAAACACTGCCTTTTTAATTTTCACTTCCAATAGAAGATATGTGACAAATGACATAGTAATTTTCCTATTTCTTCATGTTCATAAAACATTGATAATATGATTTTTACCTTCCCTTTGTTCTCAATTAAATGAAATGCTCCAATACAATTAATGTGCTCTTGCAATTTAGGTTTTCTTTAGAGGTTTCTCTTGTCTCTGATTAACAGCATTTTCCATCCATTCTGAGAACCCCCGACTGCTATTCAGAATGTTCCATTATGCCTGCCAGCTATAAATACAATTGTGAACCAATATCATTTTAATTGTTTCACTAATAACTTGTTTTAAATGATTCAACAGTCATCAGGAAAGATAAGTGCTCTTGTACCCTGCAGGCTGATGGGCATGAGGGTATGAGGCAATGTAGAGTGCTGTATCAGAATAATGAAACCGTATGCAGAAGATAATGACAAAGCACTCACATTGCTGTAAAGATAAATGAAAACAGTAGATCTTCTTTCCTCAGTAATATAACATCCATTTCTAGCTCCCATTTCAATCATTAGACCTTCCAAACAGATTAATGCACAAATACACATATGCAACATGTCCCATCCTAATAGCCATATGCTCCCATTTTTCCAGGCGGACTGTGAATGATGGAGTTAACGAGCTTTACAAATGCTCTTGTTAATTAACAAAAATTGTTACTTTCTCATTTGAGGGGGGCTTTATAAATTAGACTTAATTACACCAGATAATTGCAACTGCCAGGCACTGAGCAACTCCTTCTCATTCTGTTCTTTCAGTGGCAAATCAACAATTGCAACCCTTGCCTATTTGTGTAGATGAATTTAATAAGCAAACAGCCCTTTTATGTTAATGGTTTACTGGCATTCATGGGCCTGGCAGGAGAAATGTGCTGGGGGAGGGTTTGCTAATGGCAGCACATAATCACATTAATTAAAATATAACTGCCATTTAAAGATTTGTAGTGTGGAATTAGAGCATGTTGGGAACTGAGAAAATCAAGCTAGAGTGCATATTAGCACCATTACTCTGTGCTCCCTGCACAGCAGTCAGCAACCTCATGTGTCATAAATGTAATTTATGAGTGCTATTTGCTTTGAAATATATGTTTTTAGTTCACTCATTAGAATGTAAAAATTTGCAGTGTCTGCTTCAGGAGGTTCAAAATAAATTCACTACAAGCTGAGACCCATGATCTGCTTTTAACACATCCCTCAACAATGGATTTTTTAATTATGACTTTTATAATTTCTTAGAGCAAAACCAACTGTCTCCTTTTTTGGAGACAGAGTTAAGTCTCAATGCTACCATAAATTGTGTATTTTTAGGTAGACTTCTATAATGTACTATAATCTTTATTGGGCCTTTAATAAATAGGGTCCTTAATTTTGTCACTTTGTTCTAAAGCAGGTCGGGGGAAACTGCTCAATGCTTTAAAGTCGGGCACATGCAGGGAGGACAGTTGAGAAAATTTCTTGTAAAGCTTTTCATTAGCCTGTCCCTGAGATCCACTCATTAGTTTTAAAACTATCCTTGATCTAAATCAGACCCATTTATACTGCACCTACAAAGAGACTCAGAACATACAAACCCTGGATAAATTGCCAAGGGGCCAAGGCAATACCTAGGGGAACAATGCTTAATTGATTCTTAATAACGTCAAAAGGATTCTAGTTCCAGGAGCCAGCTGACTGTGACCAAATCCCACTTTACCAAAGCCTTAAACCCTTAACCAAGGAAAAATTGACAACGAATTTTGATTTCCCTTTGTTCCACCGACCCATAAAGTCCCCTAATTCTACAACTACAATTTTGACTGCTAAGTAGAGGCAATTGACCGAAATACAGTATGTTGGACTCTTGCAGTCTATGCGTTGCTATTTTTGTAAATTGCTTGGACAGTTTTCCAACACCAGTAACTTGAGTATGTTATAGCTGAAGAGATTAATGCTGTGCCAGCCCCAGAAACACCAACAGCCGAGCCACTCTAATGAAGGATCTTTTCACAGGGAGGCCAGTGCCATAGCTAATATTGTTTCTCAAGCTAAACCATTGTTTCACTGAGGAAGCAGAGTTTCTTGGAGCCAAGGATGGCTGCTCCTAAATCTTTGGCCCCGTAAGGGTTTCAATAGGCTCATTAGGTAGAAAGGTAGAATGCAGGAACGTGTATGGCTGCTTTTCATGTCTAGTAAGATGTTAAAAAGGAGACAGCAGATCCAAAATGGAGTCACTTGTGCTCAACCCCATGACAGCAAACCAAGACTTAATACTTCACCAGTTTCAACCCCCCAGGAATATAACTTTTAACCAGTCAACATGGAATTACTTGGTCAGCACGAGTGAGGTAACCCACCCGATAGATTCCTTCCATTCCCCTTAGGAAGATGACCTTGCCTGAAACAATGCATTCTTTGCTTACAATTTCCTTTTTCCGTCCCTTTTCTGCCTTTAAAAATATTTCTTTTTCTACAGTTCAGTGGAACTCCTTTCTGTTTGCTAGATGGGATGTTCATTGAATAAAGGCAATTTGATCTTTAAATTTGCTCAGTTGAATTTTTGTTATTTAACAGAGATAAGACATTAAAAATGCAATGAGACTATGATATAGCCCCAATGCTTAGGATTTGCTTTCTAGCTAGAGAGGGTGCTGTGTTGCAATTTTCTACCCCCATTTTCTTATTTAGTTTTTTCTAACTAGTGGCATGTCATTTTAGGGTAAATTATTGGGTCAGGGGAACACTCCCTGCCTACAAAACAGAATTTTTACTATGTTTTGCTTTTTCTTTATGTGTAGATCTTATATTGATTCATATATATGGCCTCTAAATAATTATGTCTCCCGAAGGGTCATTTCTGGTGTGCAGGGTAGTTAGAATGGTAGCCATAGAATTTATGCTTGGAAAAACATCCAAGGATGATCCCATGCAAATATTTAACTAATTAGGAAATTGAGATTCACCTCAGATAATTAAGTGGTTGGTCGGAGATCACACGACAAGTGAATGCAAAGATGTGGTAAACCCAGATCTTTTGATTTTTCACCAATTTATCTGTCAAAGCAGTACCTATGTTCTACTGGAAAAACTACAAATATTTTGTTTCTGTTTTTTGTAGGTTAATTGGTTGGTTTTGCTGTCAGTTTGCTTTACTTCTGTTTAACAAACATGTATTGTTAGGCCTTTGACAAGGCTCCAAAGATTCAAATATGAAAAAGACATGGGCTCTGCACGAAAGTAGTCCAGTTTGCTGGGAGAGAAAATCCCCCACGAAAATAGATCTATTTAATCTCACATGGGAAGTGCTAAGATAGAGATGTGTGCCAGGTGTATTAGAAATATGTGGAGGTCCTTAAACATCTCAGAAGAAAGGAAGCACATTTTTTAAAAGATGTGCCAAACAGAACGATGTGCGCAGAAAAATCTACATGTTTTTTGTACCACCAGGGATTCTGGTGGAAAGAAGGAGGGTGGCAGGAGATGAAGTATACAGGCTAAATTGCATGCCATATGCAGGATGCTGGATCAGATGATGAAAAGCCATTTATATGTTCTCCACATGAGGGTGACATGGTCAGATTTGTATATTAGATTGATCATTACATGATAATTCAGAGGAGAGGTTAGGGGACAAAATTTGAGGTGGAGAAACAAGTCAGGAAGCCATTGTAATGGGACAGCAACAGTTGGAATAAAGAGGAAAGGCACTTGAAAAAGAGACTTATATGTGAAGAATGAGGAGAGAATAATCTATGTCTCCTCGGCCTCTGATGTAGAGGCCAATGTTATGGTGTTTCTAATTGATCTTTTCCCTTACTTGCTTCGACTTATGCTTTACTTTGAAGATGCAGGAACTTCAGGTTTTTGGGTTTTTTTGTTTTTTGTTTTGGTATAAAACTGTATCTTCTTTATTTTGCATACTTTAATCTCAGAACAAAATAAACAACAACAACAAAAAAAACCCACAATGCACATCCAAACCCCTTCAAATATCAGAAGGGATAGGGCTTGAGGGCCTTCTTTCCTGCCTCAAAGATAGGAGAAAAAAAGAAAAAACCACTAGACATCAGCAGAGGGAACCAGGTGAACTGGGGCCACTCAGGGCTTCTGGGGAGCCATGGGGACACTCTACAGAGGGCACAAGGTCTGCAGGTAGAACTAATCTACTTCTCCCATGTGAGAGGCATCCTCATCACCCTCAAGGTGGGGAATCTCATCAGGAACAGCAGCACTGGGTTCCTCAGCAGTCACTTCATCTTCATCAATGCCCAGGCCTAGCTTGATCGTGCAGTAGATGTGGTTGGAGTGAGTCTAGGGATCCTCAAGTGAGAAGCCGGAGGAGAGCAAAGCTGTTTCAAACAGCAGCACCACCACGTCCTTGACTGCCTTGTCATTCTTGTCCGCCTCGGCCTTTTGCCGCAGCGTCTCCATGATGGGGTGGTCGGGGTTGATCTCCGGGTGCTTCTTGGCCATCATATAGCCCACCGTAGAGTTGTCCCAAAGGGCCTGGGCTTTCATGATCTGCTCCATGTTGGCCGTCCAGCCATAGGTGCTAATCACAATGCAGCTGGGTGAAGACACTAGCTTGTTGGAGATTGTCATCTTCTCAACCTTCTTATCCAAGATTTCTTTCATGAGTTTGCAGAGGTTCTCTAACTTGGCCTTGCTCTCCTCCATTTTCTTCTTCTCCTCTTCATCCTCAGGCAGCTCCAGGCCCTCCTTGGTAACCGAGATCAGACTCTTCCTGTCAAACTCCTTGAGCTGCTGCACACAGTACTCGTCAATAGGCTCTGTCATATACACTATCTCGAAGCCCCACTTCCGCACTCGCTCCACAAAAGCAGAGTTGGCAACCTGTTCTTTGCTCTCACCAGTGATGTAATAGATGGACTTCTGAGTCTCTTTCATCCAGGACACATACTCTGAAAGAGAAGTCATCTCATCCCGACTGTGAGGTGTGGTAACACAGCAGCTCAGAAAGGCAGCGCCAGTTAGTAGAGTCCTCATGGATTCCAAGCTTTAGGTTTTTAGAGAACACCTCATAGAATTTCTTATAGTTCTCCTTGTTTTCTGCCAGTTCAGAGAAGAGATCAAGGCACTTCTTCACGATATTTTTGTGAATGACCTTCAAGATTTTGCTCTGCTGGAGCATTTCTCGGGAGATATTCAAGGGCAGGTCCTCAGAGTCAACCACACCACGGATGAAGTTGAGATACTCTGGTATCAATTCATCACAGCTGTCCATGATGAACACATGGCGAACATAGAGTTTGATGTTGTTCTTTTTCTTCTTGTTCTCAAAGAGGTCAAAAGGAGCCCAACGGGGGATAAACAGCAATGCCCTGAATTCCAGCTGACCTTCTTCAGAGAAATGCTTGACTGCCAAGTGGTCTTCCCAGTCATTAGTAAGACTCTTATAAAACTCTCCATATTCCTCCTGGGTAATGTCATCAGAGTTTCTGGTCCAAATGGGCTTGGTCTTGTTCAGTTCTTCCTGATCAATGTATTTCTCCTTAATCTTCTTTGTTTTCTTTTTCTTGTCCTTCCCACTATCATCCTCCTCATCTGAGCCCACATCTTCAATCTTGGGCTTCTCCTCATCATCTTTATCTTCTTCCTCTTTCTCCCCTTTCTTCTCCTCTGCCTCATCATCACTAATTTCTTTCTCTCGTTCCTTCTCCAAATAAAGGGTGATGGGATAACCTATGAACTGTGAATGCTTCTTCACCACTTCTCTGACACGTCTCTCCTCTAAATATTCTGTCTGATCTTCTTTAAGATGGAGAATCACTTTAGTACCCCAGCCAATGGGCTCACCATGGTCTGCACATACAGTGAAGGAGCCCCCAGCAGAAGACTCCCAGGCATACTGCTCATCATCATTGTGCTTTGTGATAACCACCACCTTCTCTGCCACCAGGTAGGCAGAATAAAAGCCAACACCAAATTGTCCGATCATGGAGATGTCTGCACCAGCCTGAAGAGCTTCCATGAATGCTTTAGTTCCGGACTTAGCAATGGTTCCCAAATTATTTATGAGATCGGCTTTGGTCATGCCAATGCCTATGTCCACTAGAGTCAGGGTGCATTCCTGGGGGTTGGGGATGATGTCAATTTTCAGCTCTTTACCACTGTCCAACTTGAAAGGGTCTGTCATGCTCTCATAGCGAATCTTGTCCAAGGCATCAGAAGCATTACTGATTAACTCCCGAAGGAAAATTTCCTTGTTAGAATAGAAGGTATTGATGATGAGGGACATGAGTTGGGCAATTTCTGCCTGGAAGGCAAAAGTCTCCACCTCCTCCTCTCCATGGTGCACTTCCTCAGGCATCTTAAAGGAGAAGAGCTGCAAGCACTACAGACCACGGTGGGTAGGGACTGCGTCTGGCTACGTCTCTGCAACAAGGCTGTGCGGGGGTGACTCAAGAGAAGGAACTTCAGTTTTAAGTTAGTACTTTGGAGGCAGTATAGAAGTTAAAAAAAGTGACTTTGGAGTAAAACAAACCTGAATTGAGGCTGTGGCTCTATCATTTTACTTGTTATAGTATTACTTCACTCACTGGTTGGGTTACTTTGGACAAGACATTAACTTCTCCCAGACTCAGATTTTGAACGTGTAAAATTGAATTTTTTGTAAAGATAATAATGCGATCAATGCGCTGGTTTTAGAAGATGCTTAGCATCGTGCCTAGAACATGGAAAGTGATCCAAAAATGGCACCTATTATTATTGCTCAATAAGAAGTGAGGCTAAGGGAAACTTTAGATAAAATTGAAGGTTTCAATGTTAACATCTCTACTCTTGGGATCATGAACGATACTTCTTTTGTCTTAGCAAATGGCATCATGTTGGCATAAAACAAGTACTTAAGAAAATTTGTCCAATATATGCAAAAAATAAATGACTATCTCTATCCATCCTTATACAGATAGAGAGGACTCCCATTTCCTGTTACAGTCATGTATTTAAACTGAAAGAAAATTCCACCTGCAACATTGCATGCTCCACTAAATGTTAAATGACAAGGCAGAGTTTCCAGTAATGAGATTGGGGAATGCCATCACTCCACAGGCACTGAAACCAGGTTCATTGCAATTCAGCACTATAGCACGGGGACTTGGGATGCTTAATTTAGTGCTATCATTATTGTTTTTATATGAAAAGAGACTTAGAATTGGAAATAGCCACTCATCAGCTTTCCTGGAGTGCCCCTGTTCCGGGTATGAGTAAGTGGTTTCTTTGGGCCTTCACTGACATGTGGGTCTGCACATACCAACTTTCCATAGTGCAGGTACCTAGCGATTGATTACAGCGGTCAGACTGGTAAAGGTGAGGATTATTTCCCAATTCTAACTATAAAGATGAAGCTGAGTCACTATCAAAGTTTACTTTCTATTTAGAAAAGAAATTTTGGAAAAAAAATAGAGAGTTTCTGGGGATCCAATTTCTGCCTTACTTCTACCCTTCACACTATTTCTCAGACGTGTTTTCAAATGGACAGG
Source organism: Phoca vitulina (assembly GCF_004348235.1). Lineage (NCBI taxonomy): Eukaryota > Metazoa > Chordata > Mammalia > Carnivora > Phocidae > Phoca > Phoca vitulina. Next base: position 27,431,871 of record NW_022589728.1, read on the forward strand.
CAAGTAGGCAATATTTTTTCAATGAATCACTATGAATTAACTGGGCAGCCTCTCTGTGTATAATATGATGACATGGTAGGAAGCACTATAGTCCATTAGATAGCACGTCACCTGTTATAATATCCTGAAACAAAGTCAGCACCACAAGCAAATAGAGGATCAACTGAAAAAGGAAAATGATCCAGGAACCTTGCAGAATGCTCAGGGATGATTAAAGCGTAAGTGACTTATGGTTGTAAGATGTCTGGTTATTTAGCAGATAAACTGAACATCGAGGTCTTCACTTAATGTCTTGAATGAAAATCTGAGAATACCATATGGCAGCAGATTTCACTGCCATAGCTAAAAGAGAATCTATATCACTGACTCTGACAGCTTCAAGTCATGGCAGCTCTCCAAACTTGGCAGTGCTTCCAGAATTCTGATTCAACTGGAAATAAAATGATTTGGATGAACACTTGACCCAAGACCAAGTGTCAAGAGGTAAAAAGTAATGTCTAGGGAAGGTACTGTGCTTAAAATTCCTCTTCATACTGCTCACATGCAAACACACCTATATGCCTTTTGGTATTCCTTGTGCTGTGATTCCATATTGTTTTGTTAATTCTCTCTTATGGAAATATTTAATAATATATGTATGTCTGTAACTCTATTGATCTATCTATCTACCTATATCTCTGATATTTTTTAATTTGATTTTATTATGTTATGTTAATCACCATACATTACATCATTAGTTTTTGATGTAGTGTTCCATTATTCATTGCTGGCGTATAACACCCAGTGCTCCATTCAATACGTGCCCTCTTTAATACCCATCACCAGGCTAACCCATCCCTCCACCCCCCTCCCCTCTAGAACCCTCAGTTTGTTATATGTCTGATATTTTGTAATTTTCCTCAATCATTAGACCATTGAAAGAGTGTCTGGCACATAATAGGAACTCTATAAAGAGCACTGTATGTTTAATGGAGAGATAGAAGTCTAGATAGAAAACTAACATATTCTATGAGCAAAAAAACTACCCCAAAATTTCCATTTTAAGATAGATTTGAGTCCATGCTGCTAGTCTTCCAGTTCTGTTCTAGACCCCTAGAAATAACTGATGTGATATTACTTTACAAACCAGAGCTGTGCAGAAAAACAAGAAAAGTACCTCTTAGTTGACCAGAAAATATGAAGACATCAACTAGAAAAATAGAAGACAAGATCATATTGAAACTTCTGACAAATAAAACATGAAAATCTGTCTCTGTTTCAACTAGGCACACAAAAGAAGAAAATGATATAATTGTCAAAAATATTTACATCTTTAAGTGCGATGTTAAGCCTGGCACGAAGGACATGGTAACAAATTATAAAACGTGTTTTTCTATCTGTGCTCATCACTATCCTGCAGCGACAAAGGTGGGAGAAGCTTCTAGAGCAGAATCCCTTGGAGATACTGGTTGTGGCGCCTTGTGAGAGAAGCAGGTGTTTTGGAGGGAAGAACACAGTACACACCAAAGGCTATATCTCCAAAGCATTCAGAAGGAGTCAATTTACTCTCTCTGAATCTTGGAATGTACGGCCAGTACTCATTAGTACCTACAACTTTTTAATATGAACTTATCCATTTAATTTCATTTAATAAATTTTGCTTCAAATTTTAACATTTTAAACAACACTCTTGGCACCCCCTACTGTTGTATTTGCTCCTTTCATTTTTCTCAAGAAGAAAAAATTTCTAAATTTCTCTCAAACGAAGGAGGATGTTATATCAGGGTTCTCCAGAGAAACAGAACCAATATATGTTATTTCCATCTAAATTAAACTAAAGGTGGAAGGTGGAAGCATCTTCACAGACATACCCAGAAATGATGTTTATTAGCTATCTGGGCATCCCAGACAAGTTGACACATAAAATTAACCATCACAGACACCTTGTGAAGATACATGTGCACTGAAATACAAGCTGGGAATCCTTTAGATCAGGGATTTACAGTTTTTCTGGAGGAAAAAAACTTTTTTTGTTCATTATTTAAGGTTTTGCAGACACAAGTCAAAATTGAAAATATTTAGGTAGTTACATAACAGGGAAAACAAATTTCCACAAAATTTAAAATTTAACAATAATTAAATAAAATTGCTTGTAATACTAGTTGGCTAATGAGAAGAATGGAATTCTTTTCTGAGGGGACAGCATTTCATTTAGCTGAGATTCAGAGTTAGTGTTCCCTATCATCAAAATCAATTGCAAATTACAAATGTTTATCTGTTCATAATGATCTGTTATGAGATTTTGTATATTTAGTCTTTGAATATTTTGGTGTCCTATCACACACCATGGCTTAAAATGTGTGAGTTTTAACTGCCTCACATCTTTTTGTAGTACATCAATGCACAGTGATGTAATCACCACATACAGTGTCTATCCCAAATATTCATTCAACCGTGCCATTGTACCATAAACACAACCATGCACAATCCATAAATAAATGTGTGTGCCTATGTTCTAATAACTTTATTTATGGACACTGAAATTGGAATTTCATATAGTTCTTATTTATGACTATTTTTCTTATTTAGATTTTTAAATCATTTAAAATTGCAAAACAATTCTTTGTAAGTAGTACAAATTCCACCTCTGATCTCTCAGAGGAGAAGGGCTGTATTTGGCTCATGGGCTATTGTTTACTGATCCCTCTATTGGAAATAGAGGAATTTCTAATGAATGCGTGTTTTTTCAATCTCTCGTGGTGAGAGATCTGATCTTCATTTCCTGATACTATCTATTTTCCAGCCTCCTTATCCCCTCCTCAAAATATCTTTTCTCTTTCCCGTGACTTCTTTATTAATTTCTCGATTTCTGCTCCTTCATGGTACATACACAGTACACTTTCCACTTTGGCTATGCCCTTACTTTTCTTCACAGAATCTAATTAGCTTCAGTTGTCACCCCTAAATTGCCATTAACTCAGTGTTTTCTAGTTCAGTATACGAAGAGAGAGAATTTGATTGACCTCATGCATGATTTTACCATACTCATGTCATACATAAGTCACAGATTTGCCTAAGAATTGATTGTCCTTGGATTCAAAGTATACCCTCAGTTTACCCAGCAACAGGGAAGTGGTAGTGAGCCCATGCAGTTCTAAATATGGCCATCTCTTTAAGAAGGGCTGTGCGGTGAACATGGCTTCTTAGAAGGAACTTCAAAGTGAGACAGTCATTTTGAGGCTTGGTTTGTCCTGAATCTTTTTATTTGTTTATACTTGCGTGTTAAATCTCAGTATGTCCTTTAATTTCAAATGACCTAAATCACTTTGATTTCAGGTGTGTTTTTTCAAATATTAGGTGGTTTAATTCATTCTTAGTATCTTTACCTTTTAAGGGATTTTCTGTATTCAGGATTATGTCTATTATTTACTCTTCTGGATGAATTTTACAATTAACTTGCTAATTCTCATAAAATATCATACTGTAATTTTAATTGAAGTTTTATTTAATGTCTTTAGATTAATTTAGAGAGAAATGAAACTTTTTCCAATTTTTATCTTCTCATCCAGAAACAGTTGAACATTTTATTAAAGACTTTTTTCATATATATTTCACCAAAGCTTTTATTTTTCTTCCTATTGAGTATAATCCAGTAGTTTATTTGTATTGTTATTTCTATTTCAAACATAATGTTTTAACTATATTTTTAAATTACTTAGTAAATACACATATGAGCTTCTATATCGATGTATATATGTATATTTTTCTAGTCTTATCTCAGTTGTCTAGAACTTCCAGAGTAATATGTAATAATAGTAGGGTAGCATGCTTCTTATCTTTTTTTTCCATTTTAATGGGAATGTTTTTGATGTTTCTTCTTCCTCTTTTTTATCCAGCAAAAACTTTTGAATCTTTATTATACACTCAAAAATGTCCTAGGCTCTTAGGATATATCAGTGCACAATACAAAGAGCTTTGAGCTTTTGAGACTGCACTTTAGCGAGGGAAACAGTGAACAATAAGCATAATAAATAAGTAAGCAATATAGTATGTAAGAAGTTGATAAAAATAATGGAAGAAACTAAAAAGTAAGGTAAGGTCTAGAGGATTAAGAAAAACGGAGTGATAGAGTGGGCTACAATTTTAAATATGGTGGTTAGGATAGATCTCGTGGAGAAGAAGACATTTTAGTAGAAGCATAATGTACAATTTCTTACTGGTCTATTCTGGTTTCTCAATTTGATCTAATTTTATGTGAGCACTTTATATGTGTCTGAAAAAAATTCATATAATATTGTATTTAAAGTTTATTGATATCAGACTATAATTAGCAATGATTTCTCAGTCTCTTCTGCATCTCAAAACTAATGTTATTTTAAAAAAATAGTTGACATGGAATGTATCTATGTCTCTTTAAAGTACTGTGCTTAGTTTTATTTACTTAGTTTTTATATTTTGTTATTTATTATTTTTGTTATTAATTCCTTTAAACATTTTTCATGGCTTTCCTGCTTTTTCTAGTTACTTGAATGAATTACCTAGCTAATTAGTTAATTTATTTTTGTTCCTAAAATATTCATTGAAATTTAGAGTAGGAGCTCTTAAAGACCAAGACTGGAACAAAATTAATCATAAAAATATGATGAATGAGATCTTGCCATTTGCAACGACATGGATGGAACTGGAGGGTATTATGCTGAGCGAAATAAGTCAAACAGAGAAAGACATGTATCATATGACCTCACTGATATGAGGAATTCTTAATCTCAGGAAACAAACTGAGGGTTGCTGGAGTGGGGGGTGGGGTGGGAGGGATGGGGTGACTGGATGATAGACACTGGGGAGGGTATGTGCTCTGGTAAGCGCTATGAATTGTGCAAGACTGTTGAATCTCAGATCTGTACCTCTGAAACAAATAATGCAATATATGTTAAGGAAAAAAAAAGAAGAAGAAGAAGATAGCAGGAGGGGAAGAATGAAGGGGGGAAATCGGAGGGGTAGAGGAACCATGAGAGACGACGGACTCTGAAAAACAAACTGAGGGTTCTAGAGGGGAGGGGGGTGGGAGGATGGGTTAGCCTGGTGATGGGTATTGAGGAGGGCACGTTCTGCATGGAGCACTGGGTGTTATGCACAAACGATGAATCATGGAACACTACATCTAAAACTAATGATGTAATGTATGGGGATTAACATAACAATAAAAAATTTAAAAAAAAATATGATGATACTGGATTTTATCCTGTAGAATAAAATGCATTTCCATGAGTCCATATTGATACAAATTTACAAATAAGAAATTCATTCAAGCTGTATATTTTCCAAGATGTATCATTTGACTACATCTCTTAGGTTTTCATATATAAAGATCTCTTATTTTTCTTCAGTTTCTTAAAGGAGTTCTTCACTTAAAGAAGTCATATAATACTTTTTGGGAAAATTGTCTTAAACAACTATATAATTATTTCTAGAATTTTAAAAAACAATGTGTGATAACAAATAACGAATAAAATATTGACTCTGAATCTTTGTGTTTAGACTGGAATGCACATTTGATGTCTCTATGCAAGATGCTTTATGCTGACCAAAAAGAGCATTATCTTTTAGGGCTGGTCAACTCATCTACCCTCCCCACCTCTAACGCTTTGAAAACATAAACTGGTGTCGCACTCAAACTCAGTGTTGGACTAGATTCAGACGCTGCACTTATTGATAAGTACTCTTCTTATTTCTGGCCTTCATATGAAAACTCTCTTTTCATCTTCCTCAAATCCATAACATTCCACAAACTTTCTATTGAAATATTAAGTACACATTGCCAAAAATTTTCTGTTGTGATTTGTTTTTCAGCTTTGCACGAAAAAAAATAAAAGACTGGGAGCCAGTAACAGTACCTAGAGCATTCATGAGCAATGCAGCAGGATCCCAGAAAAATAATTTTTCAGTTATCCCAAAGATTCCACATTGAAATATGTTGCTCTTGATCCCTCTCACAGGAGGACATAAAATTACCTGGAGAATGGCGTAGGTAATGTTCCCATTATCTATAAGTATCCTCTGATAATCTCTGAAAATTTTGCCATTTAATGAAGCTGGAAGTTTTTTAGTGACTATTGGTATGTTTCCATTAACAAAGCACTGTTACATTATGACACAGCATAGCATGTGTTATGCTGATGACCTCTGACTCTGGTCCTCTGTAGAGTGAGATAGACAGCTCCTTTCATAAAGGTCTCCTTTGCCTCTGACTGCCTAGTGCTGGTAGGTAGTCTTTTTTCCTTTTGTTTTGTTTTAACTCCAATTCTTTAATCTTGCAGCTAGGAAAAATTCCTGAATTTTGCCAATACTCTCAATCAGGAGGACAGTGTTTTTGAAAATCCAAATTATATTTTGGATTTCACCACTCTAGAAGGATGTTTTTTTCTATCAATTTTTAGTGTTTGTGAATCATTCATATATATATATTTATACATATATATATTTTTAAAGATTTTATTCATTTGAGACACAGATACAGACAAAGAGAGCATGAGCAGGGAGAGAAGCAGAGGGAGAGGGAGAAGCAGACTCCCCACTGAGCCAGGAGCCCGATATGGGGCTCGATTCCAGGACCCTAGGATCGTGACCTGAGCCGAAGACAGACGCTTAACCATCTGAGCCACCCAGGCGCCCCCACTCATATATATTTTAAAAGAAAAATAGAAGAAGGCATGACAGGAATTAGTGGACTAAAACTATTTTAATGTAGTCTATTTTAAACATTATTTCAGTCTGAAATATTCACTAGTTCTATTGTTCTTTTTTTCTATTGTTCTTCTTAAATATTTATTAGATCAGAATATTTCAAATGTTAGTAAATGCTTTGCAGAACTTTGATTTATTGTTTAGATGAAGTAATTTTCTTATAGGAGAATATGCATAATTTTGTATATTTTTATTGATAGACTTGAAACTCATCATGTAAAAAAAACAAAGTTAAACTTGACTCTTTACATTTTGTTTATACTAGTTTCAAAAGATAATTGATATAAATAAGAGAATAAACATAAATGTTTGGATTTATTAATGATGATTTAAAATTAAGAATGCTGAATTTTAAGGTATTTTAATTTATATATTATGAACTCAAGAAAAGATACTAGCTTTTTAAAATCTATTTTATTTTGGGGGGAAGAATAATAAAAATAAGATAAAACTCCATATCATTAAAGGAAGAAGATGTTATGTAAGCAAGTTTATGTATTAAAAACCTAATTTTGAAACTGAAACTCTTAAAATATTTTTATATTTATTTGGCTAAAATATTTTAGCTATTTTCATTTTGGTTTAACCGAAAGTTTGTCTTCTTAGAGTTCTTTTCCCCTACAATCAGGCTGTATTTTCAGCCTCTATAAGTCTTTGGGAAAATTCCAGATCTTTTCTGACTCACTTAATATAAGGTGTATTCCCCAATTCATAATCATTTTTTATAGTTCCAATCTTCTGTTGTAGTCAGTGACATAAGTTTAAACTGATGTTTCCCTAAGCTTTCCCTTCTACTTTTGGCTCTAAATATGGACATTTATTGTATAAAAGAAAAAAGGAAGGAAAGCAGATGGAATCCCAGGCATAAGAAATAATTACAATATGCATGTACTGGGCTCATTCTGTTAAGCGGCTGCCTTCAGCTCAGGTCATGATCCCAGGGCCCTGGGACTGAGTTCCGCATGGGGCTCCCTGCTCAGTGGGGAGCCTGCTTCTCCTTCTGCCTGCCACTCCCCCTGCTTGTGTGCTCTCTCTCTCTCTCTCTCTCTCTCTCGGTTTCAAATAAAAATAAAATCTTTAAAAAAAATACGCATGTAACCACACAGTAGGTTGTTTTAATCACAATAACAACTTAGCTTGTTTCCTTTGCATCTATTGTTCACACATTCACTTGTGAACAGAATAAAAGACTAGTCATTCCTGCTGTACCACATTTAATCACAGCAGAATTAAAGATACAGAAAATCCTGTAGCAAGGTGGTGGTTGCATCATTAATGGAAGGCACACAAATACTTTCACCACCATGAATAAAGTATAAATAAATGTAATATCTGAGGCATGGTGGACAGAACATATTTGTCAAAAAAAATAGAAAAAATTGATAAGTATTTTTCAATGTTTACAAATTATTTTTTTTTTAAATATTTTGTTTATTTATTTGACAGAGAGAGACACAGCGAGAGAGGGAACACAAGCAGGGGGAGTGGGAGAGGGAGAAGCAGGCTTCCCACAGAGCAGGGAGCCCGATGTGGGGCTCGATCCCAGGACCCTGGGATCATGACCTGAGCCGAAGGCAGACGCTTAACGACTGAGCCACCCAGGCGCCACCACAAATTATTTTTATTAACAACTATGAGGCAAAGTAGCCAGCAAATTCAGTAAACTAAACTGAAAATCAACTGGAATTTAAAGGTGTCATTAGAATATGTGTGAGCAATAGATTGGTTAAATGCTCTGTGAGACATATTGTAAATGTGTGAGACAATCTGTAAATTTAGTCTTGATATTCTCACTGATCTTCAATAAACATTTCATCATTGTTTAATTAGGGTAAATAAAATCAGCAAGAAAGTAAAGAAGGTATTATGTTAAGTGAACTAAGTCAGACAGAGAAAGACAAATACTGTATGATCTCACTTATATGTGGGAATCTGAAAAAAACCAAACTCATAAATAAAGAGATCAAATTCATGGTTGCCAGAGGCAGGGGTGAGGGGTTAGGGAAAATGGGTAAATGTGGTCAAACTTCCTAAAACATACATAAGTTCTGTGGATGTAATGCATAGCATGGTAACTATAGTTAACAATAGTGTTTTGTATTTTTGAAAGTTGCTCAGAAAGTAAATCTTAAAAGTTCTCATTATATGTAATAAAAATTTGTAACTATGTTTAGGTGACAGATGTTAACTAAATTTATTGTAATCATTTCATAATTTATAGGTATATCATATATCATTATGTTGTATACTTTAAACTTACATTATGTTGTATACTTTAAACTTACAGAATGTTACATGTCATATCTCAATAAAACTAGAAACAAATTATCATATGGTTTCACTCATATGTGGAACATAAGGAATAGTGCAGAGGACAAGAAGGGAAGGGAGGGAAAACTGAATGGGAAGAAATCAGAGAGGGAGACAAACCATGAGAGACTCTTGACTCCAGGAAACAAACTGAGGGTTACAGAAGGGATGGGGGTGGCAGGATGAGGTAACCGGGTGATGGGTATTAAGGAGGGGAGGTGTTGTGATGAGCACTGGGTGTTATACACAACTCATGAATTGCTGAACCCTACATCAAAAACTAATGATGTACTTATGTTGGCTAATTGAACGTCATAATAAAAAAAATAAATAAATTTTTAATTTTTTTTAAAAAGCAGAGAAAATACAAGCCATCATACTATCCCCCCCAAAAATAATGATAAGATCCAAGAAGAGTAAGAATACTTAATCCCTCCATTCTCTTTTTGCATCTTTTTTCTTTAAATTATATGCAGGAAAGGTAAGAAAAGGTAAGATACCCCCTTGAGAGAGTTGTGTGTGAAACAGAAGATGACCCTTCTCCAATGGATGGATGTTAACTGTGCCTAAGACCAATGCAGTTTCTCAGGTCAAAAAAAAAACTTCTGATGATCAATTTTCTTTCAAAAATACTTATACCTAATTTGTTAGAGTTGTACATTGGTAGGGATAGTAGTGATTTTGCGTTTGAACAACCTGAGAGGCAAATTCATGCATTTTAATTGTCAAGACAAATAAAATCTGTATTTTTCATACACCCATTTCAAAGTAGAAATTAACAATAACAATTTTCTAAAAACTATTTTAAGCAAACTGTTTACTTAAATTAACTAGAGAAATGCAATTATTTTTAAACAGTAATAGAATTAATGTGAAAATAATACTAAAGAAGAGTCCTTGTCACTGCTTTAGGTAATTTTACTATAATCACTGAAACAATGCATGTCCAAGTGTGTCTTGGGGCACTTCTAGAGTGTAGACTTCCATCAGTGCAGGTTTACTTCCATTCTTTTTTTTTTTTTTTTTAAGATTTATTTATTGACTTGAGAGAGAGTGAGAGAGAGCACGCATGCGTGAGCAGGGGGAGAGGCAGAGGGAGAGGGAAAGAATCTCAAAAAGGCTCCCCACTGAGCACAGAACCCAACCATGCAGGGCTCCATCCCACAACCCTGAGATCATGACCTGAACAGAAATCAAGAGTCCGAAACTTAACTGACTGAGCCACCCAGGCACCCCACTTCCATTCTTACTGGTGCAAATATTTGAGATCTTTCTACAAATACAGGATAGATTTCAAAGATGTTAGGCAAACAGGAAACACCATGGAAAACCTCTACTTCCAATTTTTAATTTAATAAAGTGATAGAAGAACAAAGGAACAACAGTTCCCAGATTTATATGTAACTCAATAGAAATGGAGAGCATGAAATGAAAAGAAAAAAAATTAATACATGGAAATGTATTACTTGAAACGTTTCAAGGAGAATGTAGAATACTGTGGTGCATTTTGAGATGGAAAACAATCTCTGTGTATACACCCATCTTTCTTCAACACCCACTTCTTTTCTCCCTGCTTCAGGATCCGCTGTCTGTGCCTTCACCCCCCCATTGTCTCTTTTCAGGGGTTCCTCCACACCCCTATGGTTCTCCCACTCTGACAGCTCAGAGTTGTCCTGTGGCAAGGAACTGAAACCTGATCTAGTCCACGTGCAGCCAGCTGAAGAAGGTGACAGCATTCATCTCCTTGCTCTTCAGAACAGAAAGCCAACAGCGAAGAACTATCTGGGTTTGCCTAAGTCTGTGGCCACTTGCCTGACTAAGCAAAAAACAGTCTGATTAGTTCATCACTAATTGTCTTAACAATTTGCATATTCATAATAAAGTAAACTTAGAAATCAATCCCCACTGCTAAAGCCTCTTGCATAAATAAATATTAACCACCACTTGACAGTGCTTTACAGTTTCAAAGACACATTTCCTTATTATACGGGTCATAGTTATTAACCTACTTAAAAATGCTGCTGAAGTTCAGGGCGAGGCAGTGAATCACAACTGACCTGAGAAATAGGCATTCAACACTTATGCCCTCACTCCTGGTCAGATTTGTTACCTGTTTACCACATGACAGCTCGGTGGCACATGCAAGAAATTCAAGACAGTTAAAAGACAGCCCCTTTCCCTGAGGAGTTTACAGTCCACCTGAGAAAAAAGAGATGCTGACGGTGCTTGTGAATGCTATGTCATACGAAACCTCCCCTGACAGAGGCAGACTGTGGGCACTATCCGAGGACAGATGTTGCATATGGGGAGGTATGTGTGCCTTTTGGGGCAGAGTCTTCCATGAGGAGGGGATATTTGACTTGAATCTTAAAAAATGATGAAGAATTAATAGGTGAGTGGGAAGAGGATGACAGGACAAGGAGCTGGCAAGTCTATACAAAAAAGAAAAGGAAAGGAAAGGAAAGGAAAGGAAAGGAAAGGAAAGGAAAGGAAAGGAAAGGAAAGGAAAGGAAAGAAAAGAAAAGAAAAGAAAAGAGAAGAGAAGAAAAGAAAGAAAAGAAAAGAAAGAAAAGAAAAGAAAAAGAAAAACAATAGTGTGTGTTCCAAGACACACAATCCCTTACCACAAGAGCATAAAAAGCAATAGTAGGTTCAGGATGAAGTTGGAAAGGGAAGAGAGGTAAGATCATGGAGGGTCCTATCATTGCTAACAAGGATTTGGGGTTTTATTATTTTTTTTAAAGATTTTATTTATTTATTTGAGAGAGAAAGAATGAGAGACAGAGAGCATGAGAGGTAGGAGGGTCAGAGGGAGAAGCAGACTCCCTGCTGAACATGGAGCCCAATGCAGGAATCGATCCTGGGAATCCAGGATCATGACCTGAGCCGAAGGCAGTCACTTAACCAACTGAGCCACTCAGACGCCCAGGATTTGGGGTTTTAATCAACATGAACTGATTGCTTATTTTAGATAGCCGCCTTACAATTTAAAAAGGATGAATTCTAGTAAGAGAAGACTCCTCATTATCCTATAATAAAAGTTAGTATTAAAGGTATTATGGGGGATAAAAGAAGACACGTCCCTGAGTCTCAAGCAGTTTATATATGATTTTTAAGAAGTATGTATTTATCCATGCAAACACACAATCTAGTCAAGATCAAAAGTAGTGCTATATCTATTAAGTGCTATTACACTTGTCTGAAATTATTAAAGAAAGCTTCCTAAAGGAGTTCAGATATAAAAGACTGCTAGGATTGTCACTGAAGAAAAGAGGAGGAAGAATATTTCAGAGAGAAGAGCGGAATATAAAAAAGCAGAGAGTGGGAAATAGAAAATAGATTGTTGTGTTTGGAACAATGAGAAAATCAGAATGGCTGGAAAGCGAGACGACAGACAGTTGCACACCCTTCTTCGTTGTCATTGCCAACAGGACTCAAATTTCTTACTAACGGGAACTGGAATGTTAGCCTGTTTGTGAGAAAGGCATGGGTTTCTTTACTGTTTCATGCAAACATTATTGATGGTATTTTTTCCAGTGATCATTATAGTCAAAATTAAATTCAAAGAGAAAGAAAAATAGGGAAACAGATTAAAAGTAATGAACCATTTTTACTTTAGAATGGATGTGACATACCAAATGGGAGCTATAGGAGTTAATTGATATCATAAACTCTAAGACAGTGCAGAATGTATGGGGAGTTACGGGAAATAGAAATAGGCAAATGTTCGACAAAGATGATTCTTCACATTCTCTTTGCCTGCAAATTGATGATTTCTCCACTGTGAAGACATAGTCTACATGCAAAGCCAGATGCCATAACAAAGGTCTATTGTGTGTCCTGCAGTTATTCAAATGTTATATTCTTTCTCACTCAGAATATGAGTCAGTATCAATACCACTGGCTGAATATAAGAATAGAAATGTGACTGATGCTTTGATTGAAAGGTTTTGAGCTTGGTTTCCCTTGAGGAATCCTCTTCCTATAAGTCTTTGTTTTCCTGGCATTTTACTCATTATACCATAATGCTCATCAGAGAATTCATATCAGATCTAAATACTGGCATTTGACTATAAAGTTTTATATTTAAAGGATGCAGTTTGGCTGTTTATAACTTATAAATGCCAGTTTATTTCTCTGGGAAGGGTCACAGAGAATAAACCAGTAATTTTCCCTCACTGACATCGGTGGAAACTGCTTCCTATTAGATCAATGCATAAAAATTCAGTTTTAATGCCTTTTCAGTACCTTAGCATTGACATCTGTATGTTTAGAAATGAGTGTTGAAAACCTTCAGCATTTTATAAATGAAAAGAAAAAATTATTTAATTATAAATAGTGTCTAAATATTATGATTATTTTTGCTAGTGATAATAACACCAAGAGATGATCCAGGGACAAATAAATATATATTTTTCCAATTTATATGTTGATAAAGTCACTTAAGTAAATTAAAACCCAGTATTCTCTGCAGAGCAGTACATTATTCTCTATACACACAAATAATTATGAAAGAATAAGGCGTTTGTAGGAATTTATCATGTATAGTATTCTACCTTGCGTCTGTCATGCAATGAAGCATTAACAGACAACTTATGGAGAAGGGAATATTTTAAATTATTGAGTTATAAATACTTTGCAAACCATTTCTTCTGATAAACTTATTTCCTGATCAGAGCAATGTTGTATAAATTTTGATCACTCTATATTTTTTCCATCTGTACTTCTTTCAAGTTCAAGTCTGGATATCTTGAGTTTGTTGCTTGTCCCCCGTTAAACTGCCTGAACCCTATCTCAAAGCTTGAACCATGCTTATGTTACATAACACCCAGGGGGAAATTTGTTTCCTGCAGGGACTCCGTTAAAAAGATGCCTTTTCCACATAAAGATCTTTAATATTTCTGAAATCACATTTTCCCTGAATGTTAAAATCTGCTTTCCATTACACTGTAATGGTAAATGTTTTTACTTGGGCATCTGTGATCCAAAGGTTTCCTCAGCAGGGTCCCTTAACAGTCTCTTAAAGTAAACCTGAGGAGCACCCCTCGGGAAGTGTGGCTCACCCAGCTCAGCCCAGCAGCGGCAGGCCTTGCTGCTCACCGGCAATCAGATCAATGGACCAGCACGGGAGCTCTCAGTGGACTGGGCCACTTCTTAGCTAATTGTTCATAATCAAGTCCACGTTTCCAAAAACAACCAAGTTAAGAGTTTATATTTTTAGGAGGTGAAAAGGGAAGAAAGAAAGCAAGTATATGAGGCACCTAGAGTAGTCGAACTTATGGAGACAAAAAGTGGACAGTGGTCACGAGGGCTTGGAATCAGGAGGGAGGAATGGGGAATTACTGCTTAATGGGTACAGGATGGGACAATAAAAGCATCCTAGAGATAGATAGTGGTGATCATTGAACGACAATGTGAATGCACCTAATGCCACTGAACCGTATACTTAAAAACGACAAATTTTATGTACATTTTTCCACAATAAAAAAAAAATCTTCTTTTTAGGGGCACCTGCGTGGCTTAGTCAGTTAAGCGTCTACTTTTGGCTCAGGTCATGATCCCAGGCTCAGGTCATGATCCCAGAGTCCTGGGATGGAGCCCTGAGTTGGGCTCCCTGCTCAGCAGGGAGTCTGCTTCTCACTCTCCCTCTGCAGCTCCCCCTGCTCATGCTCTCTCTCTCACTCACTCTCTCAAATAAATAAATAAAATCTTTAAAAAAAAAAAAAGCTCAGGAAATAGGTGGCTTGGAGAACTATAACCACCATGACGACTTTCTCTGGGTGAGTGGTTGGCACCTTAGTTTCCTATGATGATGGTTTCCAATGAGAGCCCCCACAGTGTCAGGACCTACAGTCTATGAAAGCTGACTGACTGGACTATGGCATATGAGGGGGAAATGTTGCTGTACAGTGCAGACAGGTAGAGTCACTCCTTCCTGAGTCACTTTAGAAGTGTATAACACAGATGGGACCATGAAAAAATTTAGATATTATTTGAACTCATTAATATTGTGCTAAGAAGTTTGTTGCTAGGCAATTATGGTTAAAATGGGCGAATCTGCAGCCTCGTGAAGAGTACTTAATGACACTCCAAGTGGAAATTTGGTTTTTCTATTTATCACCAAATATCCAAATCAGACCTTCTTATAGGAGGCAATAACTTTAGTCCAAAGAAAATCAGCCATAATACAGTTACACATATGTAAATGTTAAGTATAGACATAAATCAGAAAGACAATCATGTTTGCTTGAAGCCAGAATGGATTACCAATCTTCAGTAATCTTTTTTTTTTTAAAAAAATGATTATCCAGAGAATAAATTCACAGGTTCTAATTTTAGTACTTCTTCATCATCAAGAGGAAAAGTGATTAAATATTTAGCACTCACAACTCTCTATGGAGTAGTTATTATCATTCCCATTATAAGATGAGGAGAGAACACTAAGAAGGATTAAATAAATTGCCTAAGGACACATTGCTAGACAGCACAAAGAGGATTCAAACTTGTATCTGACTAAAAACAGGTGCTTTTACTTCCTTATGTTTCCTTCCAATTAATAATTATTAAAACTGTATCTTAAGAAAGATACTGGGAAGACCCCACATAAGCTAAAATAAACATAAGGTTCCTACTTCCTGTGGGTTAACAGATACAGCACATTTGCGGATATAATGATATAATCTTCATACACGTAGAAGAGGAACTGATCATTAAGACTTGAACTTTCCAGGAAAGCCTTCAAGTGAAGCTACGAAAGGAGCAGACACGGAACTCCTGGACGAGGAGCATGTTCACAACAGGAGGATGGAGAGCTGTTGCCTTCCTTTGAATCATCACAGACCCATGAGACAAGCTCTTATATAGAGTGGATGATAAATAGTTATTGAATTAACAAGCATGAGGCTAATTAATAAAATAATTTGGCTGGAGGGAAGGTTTTATGCAGAAAAAATGATAAAGGGTAAGACTGACCAGAGACATGAAGGTTGCTTGTAGAATGATTTCACTGTGAGACCATGAATATTAAACTTTACCCTCTAGAAAATAGGGAAGTGACTTAAGTTGAATAATAAAAGACAGAGTGGATTTGTTGTCTAGGAGGGATCGGAAGGGGAAAGATTGGTGAGAGACATTAGCCCAGGTGTGAAGTAATGAGTATATCTGGGCTGAGAGTGGCAGAGAGAAATGAAAAGGAATAGCTTTTTCCTGTGAAAGAGTGGAAACCTATTTCAAAAATAAGTATGACAAATATATTCCAACAAAATGGATATATCCCCATTAACAAATTTTTCTTACAATTGAAGATGGAGAAAAAAATACTGGTAGTAAAATGAATTTATTTAGATTTTAATAAATTTTAAAGCAGCTTTATTATTTGATTAATGTTTATCATTCATTTAGTTGCCTGTCCAGATACTTTTGCATATACACTAACATATGATCTTAGCGTCTACACTGAGAAAGGGCACTCAACTTCACTTAAGTTAACAAAGCACTTCCTTTTCCCACTTGAAGAAAAAAAAAGGCTAATAAAACTTTAAGCCAAGAAGATAATCTTTTACTTCAGTATTTGGTGAAATTATAAGTAAAAAAAAAATAAGGAAGATCTATTGGCTTTATCCAACTTCTTTTTGCCTTGAAGAAAACAAATAAGAAAATCCCAGGATTGTAAGATCATCTGTTATTTGGACTGAATATAATCCAACCTCTAAGTGAGTATTTTGTTTTTAATCCTAGCCTCCTACTAGACTCAAACTAAGGTATACTGGTTAGCCTGCCAGTAGTCAAGTCTCACACCAGCGTCCAAGTGGCCTGCCACAGGCAACCAGGGTAAATGAACACCCAAAAGTCATGCAGGGGTACCCTTCCAAATCACTTGCAGCTATGCGTTATTTAATCCCCACAGCAAAGCTTTTGTGACATAGGTCAGGATCTCTTTGTAGGCAACCAGGTGGCTGAGTCAAGTGACACAAAAATCAGGATTTTAGGGCTTCATTCAGCTGCTCCATTTTCATCTCTGTTTATTAGACCAAAGTAGTAAGACTTAACCCAACTATGTTTTCAAAATGCATGATCATAAAAGATAGATTCTTGGCTGCAGTAAAAATTTTAAGCCAAAAATAAATAAAAAGATGTTTCATCCAGCTGTGGAGTTTGAGTTTATAGAAGAGTATTTATTAACACAATAACGACCTTAGCATTAAGGGCTTATATTTCTTAAAAGCTCTTCAGAGCTTGGAATACTCACCAATACACCATGGCAGATGGCATATAAATGGGCTTACTTACTACTTTGTTCATCTTTTGTTTTAAATTTATTTATTAATCCACAAAGTGGAGCATTTTCCATTGGGGAAAGTATCAAGACTGAGTTTTTAAATATAAAAAATGAAGAGTAATAGAAGAACCAGCCCTGAAATAACACAAAATAAATTGCTGTCAAAAAGCAAGAAAAAAAAAAAGAGAAAATCGTGCATTTTTCCACTTCTGATGCAAAAAAAGGAAATGCTGCTCATCTTCATCAAACTCCTGACTTTCCTTTTCCCAAATAAGTCAATTCTGAGTTTTAATATTAAACGTCTATTGATGTGGTAGAGATAATGAGGTTATTTGTCTATTTATCTATCTGTACATATAGATTTATATTTACATTCAAAACATACTATTATTTGATGCATTCATTTTTTAAAATGTCAATGTTTTATTTTAGAGAGAGAGAAACACAAAAAATTAAGGGAATAAAAAGAGGGGTCAGAAACAATGTGACACAATAATAGTGATACAAAGGACCCCGGGGAGCCATATAGAACCTTTATCTATCTAAGAAGCCTGCAGCTTAGTTATTTAAGATAAATACTTGCCTTTGCTTTCTTCATGCACATTCCTGAAGCAATAGATTGGGAAGCAACACAACTATCGTGTGTGTGTGTGTGTGTGTGTGTGTGTGTGTGTGTGTGTGTGTTGTTTTTTGGGGTTTTTATGTGTGTTTTGGGGGGTTTGCTGTCTAATACCAGTATACCTTTTGCATAGTCATCGCAATTTTTTGTGCCTCAGTTTAGCCATATAGAAAACCAATGTATTGTATTATAAACTTTTAGTTTTCTTCTAAGATTCAGAAAAAAATAGACTATATTTAAAAAGACTGTCTCTCAAGTTGAATTCAGAGATTTTTCTCCTAGCTAATAAATAAACTTTCAAGAAAAAAGGCCAAATTCCAACATCAAAAGCAGGATCTAACCTTGTGTGCATTGCTAAATATCTCCAAGGAGAAAAACAACTGTGTGTTTGTTGTGTGTGTGTGTGTGTGTGTGTGTGTGCAAATCCGTGGCATTTGTCTGTATCTACTTACACACCTGAGTACAAATTAATGGGACAGTATATTGAATGTGATATGAGTATAAAATCTATACCTTATACAAATATTAAACATTGTAATTCTATGGGATATTCTATTGGACTTGCAAAATATATTAAGATGTAAATCACAGAACTCATCAAGATACAGCAGTTCTAATTTAAAGGTGGTAAAGTCATACATGCAAAATTGGCCTGGTCCTACTCCATAATAGATGGATTAAGTAAAGACATTTAGGCTTATAACTGAAAAGTGTAGCCATCCTCATTGAGAAGAGTATCTTTTTAAAGTTGATTATGCATGACTTGATGTATGTTGCATATAATGAGAGGTAAGGTATAGAGGTGCCTACCCACCATCTATGATGAGCTTCACAGGGTTACAGAATCTCAAGTGGTGCTGGGGCTTGGCCAGCAGAGGAGTCACAGTAATTTCAGAATTAATTAGTTAGGTTTGAAAGCCTAGAAATTCTATTAAGTCAGGAGTTAGACAGGCATGGGTCCTCTTGACAACAGTATTCAAGGCAATACCTTATGTTATTTAAGAGAGATGGTTCTGGGCCAGCTTGCCTTAGTTTCAACACCAGCCCTGACACGTTCTACCCTAGCAACTGGACAAGTCATTTAATGTCTCTGTACCTTGATGTCCTCATTTTTTGGAAAAAAAAAAAAAAAAAGATGACTATGGTCATCACCTCATAGGGTTAGAATACCCAATGTGCTTAGAAAAAAGATCCATAACATATGATCACAATGTGATGAATCTCTGATGTCAATTTTTCCATTTGGTGTGCCTCAACAGCTCTGGACTGTCCTGAGAGCACATGGCTAAAGCTCCCCTTTTTGGTGTTTCTTCTTAATTTATCCACTTTCTACCTCTTTAATCTATAGCTTTCTCTGCCAAGTTGAGACTTGATAAGATTTCTAGGCCTTTATTTTTCTTCACTTGTAGTGAAGAAAATCATTTATTCTATGAGATCTTATTGAATAAATACTATGTCCTTGATACTATTCTAGGCATTGTGGACACATGAGTGTTGTATCAGATGGAGATACATGCTACAGAGAAAAATCATGCTGGGGAGTGTCAGTCCTCCAATTAGGTGACATTTGAGCGGAGACCTATGGGAAGAGGGTGAATAATCCAAGAGGATATTTGAAGCCTGCATGTTTGAGGGACAAATGACAGTAAGTACCAATACCCTGCAGCTGGATCATGCTTGCTGGATAGCACATCATAGAAGTCAATGTATCTGAGGCAAAATGAGGGAATAAAAGAGATAAGATCATGCAGCCCTGTGTAAGAAATGTGGCTTCCACTCTCAGTGCAGCACGAAACTTTTGAAGGGTTGGGGTCAAGAAGGGGCATAATCAAACATGGTTTATAAAAAAAAAAAAAAAGATATGCCTTTGATTGATGTGCTGCAAATAGATTGAAAGAGACCAAGAGCCAAAGCAATTAGAAAGCTTTTCCAAAAATTCAGGCAAGAAATGATGACAATGAAGAAAGAATTTGCATTCTGGATGTCTAGGCTTTGGGAATAGAGCCAACAGTGTTTGCTCACAGACTGGATGTGGATGTGAATGACGGAAGTTGTAGACAACTTCAATGTTTTTGGTGTATCTGGAGGAAGGGGTTGACTTTTATTGAGCTGGCAAAATTATGGAATGGGTAGAGTTTGAAGAATCCTGGGTCATGTTAATTTGTTTAAATGTGAGATGGCTATTAGATATTTGTGTATAGTAGTAACAAGGAGGCAATGAGGTAAACTGTCAAGGTGTGGTTCCTCTGGGAGTGAGAGCACAGGAGTGAACTCATCATTACCAGGATATTTTGGATGTGCCCATGACTTTCATGCATTAACTACCTATTGTTAGTCATTTCTCTCAGGAAGTACATCTATCCCCGTTAGTATGACAATAAGTAATAAAAATACCTTCATTTCCACTCCACCCAGCAAGGTATGGGTAGAGCTGTAAGAGATCATCTCCACGAACATGATGAACAGCTGCATGGTGTGAGGTAAAGGGACAGCCCCATCAATTCTCAGTACCATTTTTTTTGCCACCTCTCTACATTTAGATGTTATTTGCCTACATTACCCCCTCTGAATCCACAGCACATTGAATTCCAGTCTCATATACAACACGATGTACAGGGTGATTACTGACTCCAGGCAGAAGGAAAAAAGTGAAACAAAATATTTTACTACTTTTGACTCTCCAGCTGAATCAAAATAGTGATCCGCACAGATGAAGATAAACATTTCAAATCATTTTCATTCCATGAGTCTGAATGCATGTTCCTCCTATTACTAGGTCTCACTTTTTTCCTCTAACCTACCCTTGCTTTTAATGTTTTTCTGCTCTGTTCTAAGTATATTTAACTACATGGAAATGGAATTTTATTTACTCCTGAGAATTCTGATGATGATTTGTTAGCTGCGATGATTTCATATGCTGTATTAATGTGCTTGTTATTGCAGACTATAGGATAAAAGCATGTTTTCTTTTTTATTTAAAAGTTCTTTCTAAATATAGACACAGATTCCCATGCAGTGCCTGCAAGGATTACAATTGCTTGTATATTTTCCTTGTTTGGTGTACCTGTTCTTTCTCTCATTTCATTCTATGCCACTTATTTTTAATTAAGTATAATCACTTCTCACCAGGATGCTTCCTTTTATTCTAGAAAGTTGTCTCTAAATTCTTCAGACGCTCAAAAGCAACTAAACATTTACTAATACAGTGGGATTCATTCTTTGGAATGTCTCTAAAACAATGCCTGTTCTATGCAACAAATCAAAATATGCATACCACTGTCCCTATATTTCCAAAGCTGTTTCTGATTACTGATAGAAATTCCCCTGTTCTTCATTAAAGGCTGAAATTCTTTTAAAATGCTTATTTACGGCTGCCTGGTCCACAGGGGCAGCCTGTGGATTTAATCGCCTACAGCACCAATTCTCTTTTAACATTTGGCCAACTGAGCATTAGGTAACTTGTTGGCTGGGGGTGCCACATTCCTCCTCAGTGTGTAGATAAGGTAGCCACAATCCAATACGCTTCATTTACTTTCAAGTATTATTAACACTAATGAGCATTACATCCACATACCAAGAAAAGATACAGAATGGAGTCACTGCTTCTCAGACTTCATTAAGCTAGGCATTGTTTTATTCAAGAGACAAGTCTCTAATTTTAGAATGTTCTTTAAAGACAGATGAAAACAAATACACTCTAACTAATAGAAAGTATTGCTTCCTTGTTTAATAGATAGCATGTATTCAGATACAGCTGTGAGTTTTAGAAGATATTTCCTGGGGTAAAAGGAGAAGATAATTAACTGTACTATAATAGAAAGTAATTCATTAAATGACAATGAATTTTATTTTTTCCCAATATAAGTAAAACAGGCAGGTGTCCACATTAATTTCATATCTTCTTTTGTGACTGTGATCTACTGCATAAGGTTCTTTTAAATTTAATTTAAATTTAATTTTGTTACATGATTAATATTGTTATTTACTATATGTCTTTAAATGCTTTTAGCCCTGCATTCACACTATGAAATTAAAAATAAGCCTTTCCTCCTGGAAATGTCAGTTTCCTTTCTTTCTTTTTTTTTTTTAACCTTAAATCTAGAGTATGTTTTCAAGGTCTCTTCTAAAATGATAACCTTCGTATGAGTCACAGGAGTTTAAGAACATCTCTGGATTAGTCTGGCTTCAGTGAGGTTGAAGGCAGCAACAGTATGCCCACAAAGAGATACGATAAGCAGTTATAATGGGTATCACTCGACACACCAAATATAAATCAAAACTAACACATGCCCTCCCCCACAAATCCTCTCAAGTTAATTTCCTTGAATTTAATTATTATAGCAAATGGTAATATAACAAGAGTGTCTACTGTCAGGGAAAAAAATTTTAAGACAGATGTGAACCATACAAAGCGTATGTATAACACATGTGATCCAGAGCAAGGTCATAGGACCCATTGAAAGAACACATGCGGCGTACACGAACCACATGTGGACACATGTTGCGAAATCATGTGTTTCTGTTTATTGCCAAGACTCATATCATATTCTAAAGAAATCAGGGGCTCTTAAATAAACTTTGTACTTCTTAAAGTAAATGGATACCTTTTTGTTTAAAATCCATTACTGTAGGCAGACAAGGGCCCTCAAATCTAATACTGGGCTTAAAAGTACTCAAAACCCTGATTCACTCCTGTTTCCCTATCCCAGGGTGATTCAGTTGATTATTCTAAGGGAATAAAGATTTCTTCCTCGCCCACAGCTAATTCTTTGAGGATGCCATAGCTTATCATGAAACCTAAGCAAACAGAGCCTTAAGTGTGTGAATTAGGAGCAACTGTGGCTTGAATGGGCTTTTTCTTTCCTAAAACTTAAATTAGCAAGACACTGATGCCTTATCTCGTGTATCTGGAATAAAATTAAAATCCTCCATACTTATAGAAAATCACTGAAATGTAAAAATCTAATGAGAATATTTACTTTATTTTATATCTTGGGGGAATAAGATATTTATATAATTTAAAGTGAATGATAAAAAGATGTATATACATGGAAATAGGCACAAACATGTTACACGTCTTTCGCCCTTATTTTCTAGAGCATAATGACAGTAACAGTGCCTTGTACATAGGTATTAATTTAATTAGAATCTAAACCCTTTAAGAAACATAGCACACCTAGAATTAGGGAAGGCAACTACATGCTATTTATAGGAAGAATCAAGGGTATAATAACAAATGAGGGGAGTCAAAGTTTGGCTCTCAAAGCTACTAAACTTCTGGCTTCAAACAAATAATACACTTTTTTGAGTCTCAGTTTTTGCATAAAGAAACCTTCTTACTTAATAGGTTTGTAAATTTCATGAACTATTCTATGCAAAATACTATTGTAAACAGAAATACATTACATGTATATTTGTTAGTTATTTCCATTCACAATTTATACATGAGAAACACTGAGATTCAGAAAGGTAAGCCAATTGTCACATGACCACTAATTAGTAGGGCTAAATGAGAAGATAGATATTTTTACTTAAGGTTCCTCTGTCGTCTTCCAAAAGGCAAAATGAGCAGAGTATGTTTCTCCTTAACGGGGCATTCGTTCTGACCCTAACTCAACAGACATGCCTTGATACCACAGATAATCATTGTTATAATAATATCACATTCACATTTACAGCATTTTACATTTTCCAATGTAAAGCATGATCCAAGAAGCATTTGTCTCTCCCACTTTATGTAGCAGGGAAGCAGGGAAATTGCCTCCTTTTTATAGATTAGTAAACTAGGGTTCCAAGGACATGATCAATAGGTTGCTTAAATTCATATATTTATTAAGAAGCAAAACTAAGAATCTAACTAGACAGGTGAAATTCTAAACCCAGTAATTATTTGCTACTAAATTAAAATACTTCAGTATATGAATACAGGCTCTCAATATCATACCTGATTACTGATATCCAGAATAATATTTCTAACGATGTGCTCTTCAAAATGAGGGTATAATGGAAGAAAAGCATGACATTAGGAGGAAAAACCTTAGCACTGAAAGGAATGGGAAGATTTTCCTTTGTTACTGTTCTTGGCAAAGTGCAGTAGGCCATCCAGCACTTTCTGGAAAGATAAAGAGTCCAAGCTGCTTACTGCACTTCAAATGTATCTGTTACCTCTTGTTTCTTGTTGCGTTTGAAAGTATCATTCTATTTGATCTCAAGATTTTAAAATTATTTTTCTTAGAGATACATTTTTTTAACTAAAATTCTTTGTTAGTATGACTTTCCCCTTTAAACCTGGCTCACTGCCATTCATACTTCGAGACAAAATTCTAATATCACTTTTGTAAATCCTTCCTGGACTTTCCTAGACACAGTTAATTCCATCTTTCCCTTGTACTTGTCACATTGTTACAATTTATCTATTTGCAAGTCTGCCTTTTATCTCTACTAGTCTGAAAATACCTCAAGAAGGGAGTCATTATTTTTATAACTTTGTATCCACAGTGCTTGGTAAAGTTATCCAAAATTGTAATTATGGGGTGCCTGACTGGATCGGTCTGTAGAGCATGAGACTCTTGATCTTGGGGTCATGAGTTTGAGCTCCACATTGGAGGCAGAGTTTACTTAAAATAAATAAATAAAATGGTAATTATGAGGAAGCAAACAATGAATGAATGATCAAACAAACGATATGTGGTTACTTTTCCTTTTTGGTATTAGTTGACTTAGAAGCTCACAAGCTCGCTTCAGGTGCTAGGTAAGGGCCAGCCTCATACAGTACTAAACTACTTCCACCCTAAAGGAAAATAACCAAGCTGCTAGATTTTTGTTCATTCCTCTTAGGTTATCTATTTATGAAAAATCCTTTTAAATTCTAGCTAGAGAAGTTGTCTGACTCTTCTTTTAAATGATTATATGTTACACATGATATATTATAATTTTCATGAGGCACTCCCCCTGTTCCCCTCCATGATACTGGAAAGAATATTGATGTCAGGCTAACGTAGAGAATTATAGACAATATCACTGCATTGGGTCTGGAATTATTTTTCTGGATTTTGACAACAGATTATGTACACAACTTTTATCATACCCAGCATCTCCATTGGAAATACACAAAAGAGTAATATTTTGTCGTTTCAATTTGCCACAACCCATTGACATTCCTCTATTAGAGATGTGGAGCTGGAAATGTGAGTCTCGCCCCTTTCGTCTCATCTTAATGAGCCATGAGGAATGAGAACCACTCAGCATTTTGGCTGTACGCTTCCTACCATGTGTAAAGCAGACACTCTGTCAGCCAGTCTTCCAAAGGGTATGCTGATCTTGCATGCTTTCACATTTGATCAATGCGAATTTGACAGTCTGCTACTTGGTTTCTTCCAAGGTTGGGTCTTATACCTTCAAACAGGAATAAAATTTCCAGCTCAATCTGAACTGATTGTTCTATTCCTCTTCTCCCATCTAATCCTCTCCCCGTAATAATCCATGTACCTCCATATGACCACAAATATGATAAATATATTTTAAAACCTCTTTTGCACAAGGAGAGGTACAAACTACTTTTGTACACAGGCATGGTTTGTTCAGTCTAGACCCACCCTACCTCCTTATGCTTACCTTTAACTACTTTTTTTCCTGTCCCCTCTTACTTACCTTTATTCTCCAACCACATGAAGTTCTTATGGTTTTTGAAATATGATTTCTACTTGATTTTCCTGGATTATCCTATCTCTACCTCTGCCTGTAACAATCCTTACTGATCTTCAATAATTAACTGAAATATCATCTATTTTATGAATCTCTTTCTTTTCATGCTTTCAGAGCACTTTGTACTACTTCTATGGAAGAAACTGTCACATTGTAATACAATTTTTTGTGTATGCACCCTATTTTGCATTAGACTGGAGAATTTATCAAGGTAAGGAATTACATCACATGCATATTTCATATATTTTTGCATTTACCCAGTGATTAAATAGTATATGGTAAGAGCTTGAAAGATTAAAGGAAGCAATGCAGGGAAGGAACGGCTGATCCTATATGAAAAGGAACAGTTAATGCACACATCCCAAAATATGCTTTGCACGAGAATTAGCAATTTGTCATTCTTAATCCCCAGAGATTCATTTTTAGTAAAGGATGCCCCTGAAGATAAAGGCTATATCAAGGATTCTGAATAAATCTATTTAGATTTTTATAGAGCATGTGTCAGTTTGGGGGAGAGGGGTTTCAGGCACAGAATGACTCTTAACTTTTGTTTCTATTATAATATGACCACCTTCCAATATTGGACCAACTATTAAAAGCAAATGACACTTGTACTTATCTTTTTTCTTTGTGTACATCATTATCAAAGCCAATTTATCACTGAATTTTGGTTTCCAATAATAAGCATGAGCTCCTGAACCCATCTTGGGATGATATCAGCCAAACATAGCATAATTTGCATCACATCTAATCAAATATGCATTTGTACCACATATCCAGTAAAATACATAAAAACTGAGTGTCTACAATGTACAAGGTGCCCTGGAAAAGAGTAACTCACTGAACAACTGTGAGATCCTAATTAGTAAGGAAAAATCCTGAAGAACATTTATATATAGTTAAAGCTTTACTTTTGTGATAGTTTTCTGATGTTCTTAATGCTAAGAAGAGGGTGAATGTTAAGAAGTTTTGATCTCTGAGCAACTTTCAAAGGTAGGACTCTTCCAAAATAGATAAGATACAATCTCCATACTCTGTGTTATACCTCAAGAGAATTCCCCCTGTGCCCCTAGTACACACACACACACACACACACACACACACACACTGGTTAGGACATCCCCTTTTCTTCTGAAAGACATTCAGAGGTTTTAGTTTAAGCCAAATAGTCTAAGTGCATTTCTTAAAATCTCAAAGGCGCAAGGAAAAAGTGATGTTTAGTCTCTGAAAGAATGAGTGAGTTTATGTTCCAGAGACAGTTTTGCTAGGGAGCTGGGCTGAGAAAGTGCGTTACAGAGATGGGGGAAGGGCAAGTGAGAAGTAACTGCTTGTACTTCTATGTAGATCAAGTAACACTTCACCTTTGTCAGTTTTGCCATTGGCAGAAGGAAGACTCCCCTCTGTCTAAAACTATCCATCCTGAGGATTATTAAGAGCATGGACAACATCACAGTCAAAAACATTTTTTCTTAAATCTTCCCGGCAAGAAGCTGGGGGATAATAATTTCAATACAGGTCCCGCAGGTGTCTCAGAATTGAAGCTCCTTCAATGTGTGATCCTTTCTCCTATGGTGACTAACTGCCCCTTTCCCTGACTAACAACAAATACTATATGGCCCTTCCATTACTAACAAACTGAGGTATTTTTTAACGATAAAAAAATCTCCTATAAATATTTGCCTGTTGAAACCCATACCATGTCCCAATATGATAGCATTTCCATTTTAAGTCAAGCAAGTCTTGCTGGCATGTGAGAAAAGTTGTATTTCTCATGAAGAACCTATAAAACAATTTACTATGAGTCACCACAGGATACAGGGCAAAGATCATGGAAGAAGAATTATTTATTATAGGGGTAATACATTGGTTTTAATTTTTTGTTCTTATTGTGGTTTTTTGATGGGGCACTTTACTGAAGAGCATCGAAAAATGCTTATGTTAATGCCTATGTTTTCATTTAATATCTTTTCATTAGGAGAGTAGTACTCTTGTTATTTACTTATTAGCAATTTTACAAAGGTAAGTGAACATGGAACACACTGTTTTAAAGCAATTTGTGACAGAAAACGCTGTGCTTACACTATTCAAGGAGCTTAATCCATTTTGTCTATCTCAAAAGGAAATGTATGTTTTGGGAAATTTGGAACTGTGTCCAGACATTCCCTTGTGTAATTTTTTGTAGTTTCTTTCAAAATTATCTATAAAAATCACTGTATGCTTTAATTTCTTTGGACTTTATTTGTAACAAAATACAAAAGACTTTTAAAGCAAATCTGAACTTTTTCTTTGACACACACACACAATTGATAATATAAACTTATTGATTTTGAAATCTAGTCTATTATAAATCAAAGTGCACTGAATTGTGCAGAGAAGGCTGCACGTGCACCTAGCCGTGCCCCAAATATGAGACACTATTTTTCCCAAAGCCTTCTGCATTATACTGTGAGATAAATCAACAAAACATTTAAATCACTCAGGCCATATCTTGCCTTGTATCTATACTTTGCATATATTCTTTCAACACATATTCCTAAAACCAGGAAGCGCTAGTCTAGGAAGGTACTGCTTAGTTTAGTGACATTGCCTTTGAATAACCTGTAGTCTTTTCAAAACGATTTTCATTGGGTCAAAAATTAAAGTCAAGTCGCTTGGCTAAGTGGAACACACTGGAGTATCCCTGATGCTTGTGAGCATACCTAAAGGTGTATACCTTGATAATGTTAAGAGGATGTGCACATGAGCAACAGGAAGAAGGTTTATCTTGATGCTACCATGGCTTGTTTGCAAGCATTCTCATATAAAAGTTGCAAGAATTATTTCCAACACAGTGTATGGGAATTAGGCACATAATTCTGACTACAATGGTGGGAGTGGTGAGTTTAATTCCACCCACGCATCCTTATTAACTGAAAGCATCATTTCCAAGCTGCAAGACTTCAAAATGCTGGTTCCAGCAGCAATGGTATCTGCCAGTATCCCATAAAGCTTTATTTCCCCAAGGTTTCCACAATATGACATATTTGGATCATGTTCAGTTCCTACCTTCCCCTGTGTACATTCATTTTGTGTATTTTTATTGTTCTCTTAATTACCTGCACATAGATATTAATTCCAGAATGTACAAATAGGCTCCATTGTGATTTCTCCACCACACTTTATATGATAACATCACTTATGAATGCTATTTACAAGTTTCCAGGCAGACGTGTGTTGATCTAAATTTGCGGGAAAGCAGCATTCAGATATCTGCTTTCAATTTTTGTGCATGTTTTCCCCTGTTATTTTCCCTTTTTTATGACTGTATTAATTGTTACCAGAAGTCTCTATGAAATGAATAAGCAAACCAACAATGGAATGTAGCAGATTAGAAATTATTGCTTTGTCCCATCTGAGAAACGTGTCGATGCAGCCTAATCCTTATGTCTTCGGAACATTCATGGAATGTTACACCACTTGATTCGCAGCATGTGGGCACGAGCTGACCAACGGGACATGAACTGTCCAAAAGTTGATGCTTTTATCGACCCATTTGACACTTACAATACTTGCAGAAATGATGAAGCGAAAACGAACCCATCACTAAGGGAAACGGGACATGTGGGAATTGGTATGTTGCAGCTCACTAAGTCTTAAGGCATTAAGGCTAAGGATTAATCCAAAGAGTCTGTGGCTGGCATCAAAGCCATTGACTAGCAGCATGCCTCAGTGAGTTAAGCAGCAGACTGGGGAGCAAAGGGCCCTGTGGTCTAATCCCCAAGTATCGACTTACTATTTGGTCAGGTTTGTTTCT
>NW_022589728.1:27461307-27461902 GCF_004348235.1 Phoca vitulina
GAAACCGTCCCCAGGCTCTCAGCCACAGTACACCCTAAACTGCTTCGCCCACAGAGAGGTCGACGGTAGCTAAAGCACGGTTTCTCTACAGTGTTGTTTCTCCGAGTTAGAAAGCTAGCTGTTAGACTTCCATGCAAAAGTGGGGCCGCAGTCCTAGCTTCATGGAGCAAGTGGGGAGTCGTGTTCTGGCTTCTTCCGGGGCCTGGGTCTCACAAGGAAAATGCTTTTGGACTCACTTGCAGTGCGCTCACGCATGCACACAGCAAAATGCGTCCACCCTGAGGCATGGCTCTTTTAGCCGAAGCAGGAATTCCCTACAGAGTTGTTCCTTTGAGTTAGGTGGTTGGCTTTAGGCCTGCAGGCACCCCCGGGGCAAGGGTACTAGCCTCATAAACCAGAGGTGACTTGAGAGCTGCCTTCCGCACCGGCCTGCTTCTCACTCCATTTCACGTCTGGGACCCTTTCCCCGGTCTCTCGTACACGAGCAGGGTCAAATTCCTCCTGCTTCGGGAACGGCAATGTTAACTCAAGCGCAGTCACTCTAGAGGATTGATTCTTGGTGTTAGTAGCCTGGGAACTAGGCATCCAGGCACAC